>NW_019385294.1:269279-280517 GCF_000671375.1 Centruroides sculpturatus | reverse complement strand
ACATGATAATGATTATTTTTTTCTTATTTTTTTTTTAAGATCATCATTCTAGATGGATAAAATTGTGTTTTATATGTGGATTTTATGCTTATTTTGTGTATAAATAAATGCAAAAATAAAGTTTGCAGAAGGGATATTTATGAATTTTAATTGTTCACTTACAAAATTAGGGATTTTTGGATTGTTTTTTTTTTTTTTTGCAAAATTGGAAATTTTTGGTAAATGCAAAAATGCAGTTTTCTGAAGGGATTTTTATGAATTTTAATGGTTCTCTGGAAATTTTTGGATTAATTTTCTTGTAAATTTCAAACATTTTATCAAATAGATTTATTTTCTTTATAAAATTCCAATTTTGAACAAATTTGGATTCGTTTCTTTGCAAATTTTGCAGAAAAGATTCGATTTTTTTCCAGTCAAATTTACCGTATTTTCAAAAACAAACTGTGAAGATCGGTTTTCCTGAAAATTTTGATTTACTTATAAACGAAAAAAAGGGAGGAAAAAAATCCCAATAACTCTGAGGAACATAAAACCCATCTTAATCAGTTTCTAGCGATGTTTATTGCCTTGCTAAACTACATTAAAGTTTGATAAACCGATCAATGATTCGGTTGCAAATAACTTTATAAATTGCGAATAAATCCAAGCGAAGTCAACTTTCAATTGACTTCTATAAAACTTTTCAACTGACCATCGAGCAATAAAAGCAATTTGAAGAAGACAAACAGCTATTTTCCCTATCGAGCTATTTTATCAGAAGCAGTTAAATAAATCTCATACTTTAATGTTACGTACGCCTCCATTGATAAAATATTGTCTCATTAATGGAAATCAAATGTAATTAAGTGACATTGATATGTTTCATTCGGCCTCTTACTCCTATTAATATGTTATGAATGGCTTTTATTGTCTTTATACCTTTCTCAAGAAAGATCATAGCGTTATTAATTCTATTTTTTTTTTTTATACATATATATTTTTTCAGAGTTCCTTTCCCTGTAACAAATTGTAACATTAGCAAATCTTCATTCTGGTGATGTCCTTTCTTTCTCTCTAAGGTACCATACTAGGAAAGATGGATGTTGGAAATACGTCGCGAAGACGACCCCAATCCCCAACCAACAGTATATATTGTCGTATACGCTGTATTTTTAATGATGTACATGTCTTGTGGATGTGTTTGAATTTTTCAAGAAGCATCTACATTAATTATGTATAGACTTACAGACTCGGTTATTGTTTTCAAGAAAACACGAAAGAAATTATTTTATAAGCAATTTGTTCTCCTATTTTTTTCTTACTTTAATAAATTCTAGATCGAAAATAATGTTTTCTAAGCCTATATATATATATATATTCGTCAACTTTTACTGTCCNAAACTTTTTGGAGTTATATATATTAAATAAATATAATAAAAAATATCTAATTTCTTTAAAAAAATTTGTTTTTGTAAACAGAAAACAAAGGATATAGTGTAGTAATTTATATTGTTATTAAAAAAGTTTATTTAGAATGTAATTTATTAAAATATAATATAATATACATTCTTGTGTTAATAAACATAAAATTAAAGGTTTTTTTTATTAGTAGAAAATGTCTCCTTGTAGATGTATTAATAATTATTTTTACTCTATTTAATTAAATATCTAACGAGAATTATAATCTGTATAAGCGTACGTATAAAATATAAAGTGTATTTTTATCGTAATCATGTATAGATTTCATATACAACACAGGAAAGTTCCCATTAGCATAAATAGCATTATACTTATAGTCAATTATACCTCTATATTTAGAGGAATAATTGCTTCCTACATAAACCTTCAGAGAATTAAGATTAAAAATGAAAATTGTACATTAAAAAAATGAAAATATAATAAATAAACCGTATCTTTACTATAATCTCTAACAAAAAAAAAAAGTTGTAAATATTAAAAAAAGACCCCTTGAGATATAGAAGAAGGAATTTTAAGCAGTTTCCTTTCTAAATTTTAATAAAATGTTAATAAAATCTGCTTCGTATAATATTATAAATATATAAAAATTATCATAAAAATTGTTTTTTGTAAATCCAAAGTTCTCATGCTTCTAAAAGCACTTTCTTAGTCTTATACAATATGACTTCATCTTTCTTTGTTATATGCATAACAGAAGAAACAACTCGAATTTAGATATTAAGGAAACGAACAGAAGACATTTTATACATAATTTTAATTCTATCTTTTATTAAAATAAAGAAAAAAAATTTCAAAAACAACATTTTACATGCGTTAAAATATAGAAAAAATAAACCTAAATAACGTAATTTTTATTGTAATCCCTTATAGATTCAGTTGTGTGCATATTGCAGAAAGAATTTTTGTATTTGTGGATATGTATACATATATTTAATGTAAAGTAAAAAAAGAATTATTTTCAGTTTAAGATTTTTTTTAAAAAACATTTTCATAAACAATCTTTCCTATAAGAGTAATGGCTGAATACATAAGTCATATTGAAACTAACGTATTGGTTATCTGCCAGTCATATTAAAAAATATATATTATAAAAATAAAAATAAAGAAAAAAAAATGAAAACTACCCTTTTACGAAAACGTCGAGGGATTTTACTTTAATAATGGATGAAGGAGATCGATGCTCAATTTACTTCAATCTGAAACGTAGAGATGAAGAAAAAAAAAATACTAAAAACAACAGAAGCAACGTAAACCTATGGAGAAAATGCCGCGGGTACGGAAGATGAAAGTTAGATATGAAACTAAAAAATTCAAAAAAATAATAATAACAATAAATTTTAAAAAAAATTAGCTTCAATTATAATCTATAATAACCTCATACCCATACATTACAATAAAAAAATCTTTCCTATCCCTATCTAATCTTCATTAATAAATTAATTAAAGGTGAGTAATTAAAATTTGAATAATTTATTAATTTTATAAATGTTTAAAATAGCTAGAGAATACGTTGTTTTGAAGATATACGTAATAGTTAAAGTTTGCGTAGTCACATTAATTACAAAGATTTGCATATAAAGTAGTGAGGAGTAAGGTAAAGAAAACACATTTCCAGGATTGAAAACGGTCAGATCTAGTTTTAGTGTGAAGTCACACGTAAGATATTTTCGTTTAGAATTCGAATGCTCTGAATACTAAGTCATAGCATTAAGGGAGGGACAAGAAAAAAAGGTCTTTGTCGAGTACGATTGAAAGCTTGAAATTCATCTCTACAAATTCCGCGCACGAAAAGTTGAATCGATTCTTTTACTCAAGGAAAAAGCTCCAAACCAACTAAAACTGTTCTTATTGTCCAGTTTCAATATAGGGCTATGGTCGGCAATTGTTAAGAAAGGATAATGCATCGCAAAGATTAGTAATATGTTGTAATACCCTGTATTGAAAGAAGTAAGATGAATGCCACAGGAACACACACACACACACAAACACACATGTACATCCCTGAGCTTCGATTATTGTTTCGGTTTCTAAACATAAAAGAAACTTCTCTCAATTCTTCGAGCTTAACTTCAACAATATGTTTAGACTATAAACAAAATTTTATATCTTAATATCAAAACTAATTTGACTTTCTAACCCCTTCCCTCTCTTTCTTATCTGGGATATAATAAAGCTCAAAGGCTACAAGAATTGTTGACATATTCGTCTTAATATTGTGAGAAATTTCTACATTATCTATTTGATGTGGCAATTATTTCCATCTAAAAATCGATCACGGAATATAAAAAAAAAAGGATTGTACACAAACTGACATCCATTACAACCCCAAAAAGGAAGGAAGGAAGAGAGAGAGAGAAAAAAAAAAACCTCACTATTTGCTTGGGTACCACCTCGGGGAAATACTCCACCCTAGTGTTGACTAAACGCTACTTTTTATACAGTAACATAACCCTTGAGGGGATTTTTATGGACAACAGGCGTGGCCCGAGTCAAACAGTGCTGAAAAAACTCCATCCCTACATCACAACCAACGTCGTTAGCCAATGTTCTTTGGTGACTAACGTTCACCGAATTGAAGACTACATCTCGAATGACAACACCATCCAATGAAATTAGTGATAAGAGTAACCCTGCTGCATATATATTAAGTTACAAAGTAGATATGTGCGAGACTAATTCGTTTCGTTTTTTTTTTACAAGCTAATGTATATTAAGATGGGAGTCTCTCTTTATGCTAAAGGGGTAGGAAAAAAAGTAAATGGATATATTCTAACAAACAGCAGTTGCTTGGTAACTCGAGCATATTGAAATTGCAGTTTCTATATATTTAACGTGTCATAGTGACATATTGACCGTATTATGGGTTGCGTGTTTCAAAAATCGTAGGTATAGTACATATAAAAAAATTCTTTTTTTCTTTATAGATATATTTTCTCTTATAAAATTGGTATAATGATATATAGGTATGACATAATTCAATCTCATTTTAACGATTTCTAAGTTATAAACTGAATTCGATCGGGGTGAGGAATGAATTTTTTCTTTGGTTCTTCTTTTAGTAAAATGCGACAAAATTCGATAATTTGATAGGGAATGAATGGAAAATCAATCACGTTGCAAATATAACAATAAATTTGGCTGAAGTGTGACAAAATTAAATAATGGAGTAGAATAAGACGAAGGGTTAGCAGCATCGATTTCGGTATCATACAATAAAGGAAGATTTCGGAGGAGAAAGCGCACCTTATCTTCAGATTTTCTTCTTCGTCTTCTTTTTTTTTTAATACCGAGATTCAATCTATAATGGATTTTCTATAAAATAATATTTGACACTGATTATATCTCACGTCGTGTGATAACAATATTTGTGAATATTGATATGGAATCAGTCAAAAAAAAAAAATATATCGGATAATGTAATAAAGAAGATATTTTCACGTTGGTGTAGAAGGTATGAGTATTTTTAAAGACGGTAGAGGAAGGAAAATGTTCGAAGTATTCGAAAAGTATAGAAGAAAGTGAACAAAAGAATGTAAAAAATAGTTTTATAATACGTTCAACCGAACGAAAAAATGTACAAAGTAAGATAACTTACACTTTTCTGTTCACTTTAGAACATATTATAAATCCATTAAACATCACGTAATCATAAAATAACTGGAAATGCCTTGTTTGTTTTAAAGCACTTAAAATATCCTGTTAAAATTTGAAAGAATCGAATTAAATATTTAAACGCCTCATTTTATAAGGTACGACAGAATACTAATATGTCGTTTATGTTTGAAGCTATCCTTAAGAACATTATATAGCTTTATTTATTATTTTCTACTCGCTTAAGTATGTGCCTGTAAAAGAATGCATTAGCAATATATAAAGTAAGCTACATAGCAACGTAGTATATAAAAATTAAGCAGAAAACGTTGGGAACAATTACAAATAATCCTCAAATAATATAAAAATAAATAAGTTAAAAGTAATTTCTACTTCTACTTCTTCTCGGAACCATAAACATAGTTCATAGTTATTGCTTTTAACAAATAAATGTAAGTCACACTTAACTGAAATCTGAAGTGTGACTTACGTTTATTTGTTAAAAGCAACTCACCAGCATCACGCAAATCATCAACACTCATTAAAATTGTTACAGAATTTTCTGAGTCCACTAAGAGTTAATACAATATACAGTGTATATGTGATATTATATATAGTTTTTTCTCCTATCCGAGTAATGTTTCTGAAGAAACGTTTTGTTTCTCGCTTTCAGGCAGCAATGTTGTTATCCATCGATCGTTCTCACTAGCGGTATGCACTTGTGTATGTGCGTATGTGGAGATATTCAATAGGTACAGAGCACTGACCGTGTCTTGTCATGTCATGCAAACGGACTCGCCCCGAAATAGAAGATCGATGGACAAAGACTATTTAGATGTACGATAATACAGAAAAGTCTCTTCCCTTTCTGCGAAGATATATTTTTAATTCTATAATTTGCGCCTCGTCTCGCTAATTCAATTACCAACGGAGGTATACGTTACTCTTCATTAATGACTTGAGCCATACTTTTAAGTATGGTAGCCACAGGTCAGTTTACATGTTTGAAATTTAACTTAATAAGGTAGTTTTAACGATGATTACTAACAATGTCTTTGCGAAGCGTTGTCGTCCATTCTTATTCTACTATAAACGATTGTTGAGTGTAGAATGAAAATGTTGTCCCAGAGCTAAATCCCTTCGGGGGAATTGACGATAGATGGCTCTGTCAACGCCTATAACAGATAGTAGTCCCCCTTCGTATGGACAATCAGACTATATTACAATGCCTGCGTTTGCAATCGAAGTCATTTGCAAATGTCATTTAATGCGCGCTTTTTCAATTCTTTGTGCTTTTACTTACCAGTTTTTTTTTTATCGATTATATATGCCCATGTGTAATAACGATGTCCACAGATGGTAGATTACTAAACTAATTTCACTATAGTAAATTCGTTTTTCTTCTTTTTAAACTAGCCAATCGCAAACTCTCAATTTCAAACTGACGAATCGCAAAACTTGTACTTTTCAACAGTGCAGAAGTAGATTTAAAGAAACGGAGAAGAAAGGAAAGGGAAAAAAAGATACCAAAAGTCTATTTAAGACCTACTTTTCCGATCAACTGCACTTTATCAAATGTCACCACAAAATGACCAAACCCGCATCCTTCCAAAAGAGTTTAAAAAAAGAGGGAATTTCGAGAGTTTACCAAGTTTTGAAAGGCGTGGATTACTCCTTAAGCCGTTCAGAATAGTTAATCACAATCAAATTTTTCGGTAAATTTAATAAGAAAAAGCTAAGTATATTTTAAAATATTTATAACTAGAGCTAGGTAAGAGAGTTAAGTAAAGATTGTTTATAAAAACATTTAACTCTACATACTTTACTGAATTTAAATTTTAAAATTTTAAGCAGATACACTTATCTCTGCGGGATATTCTGATTAACGATTGTTGACAAAGTTAAGTCCTGGCTTGCTCTGTTTTATCCTTTTATATAGAGTATTACACGAATAATTTATGAATGTTAAGAGACTGTTCGTATGCTGAACTACAGTTTACTAAGTATTAAATCAGGTTTTTGATCTTTATTCGCTTTAAAAAAAACAAAAAATCGCCATTCTAGACACAGGTTGCCATACAAGATCAAAAGAAAAATAAATTATATATTAATAAATATATTTTTAAAACTTTTAACTATTAAATTTTTAAAATAACGAGTTAAATATCTAAAAAAAAGCAAAATTAAATGAGAAAATAACGAAAGAATTTGCGCTTCCCAAATAGTTTCGCTTAATAATAAAATCGATATTATAAATAATATAAAAGTAGTATCTTACCCGTGCCGTAACGAACTTCTCTATTGATTAATTTGTAATTTATATTATATAATTTTTATGTAATTATTAACGAATAAACGAACGATACTAACAAAGATCGTTTTATCCACGTCCGTTCCGTTCCGTTGACAATCGCTCAATGAAAGCGAAAGCTGCCAGATAGACAAGTCAACGTTAGATTGCAGTCTGTGATTGGTGGGGACGGAATAGCGCCCTCTGTCATGCGCACGCATGTTTTATTGGGGTTGTGTGTGCTGACGTTTTTGCAGACCACCCGGTCTCTCCTTAGGTGACAGCTGTGGATAAAGCGGTTGACCACATGGCGCGTCATTACGCCTTAGCACACATCTTTTAACACTTGTTCTGTATAAAAGACCCTATGCACATATTCCCTACTTATTTATCTTTTTTTTTTTTTTATCATTCGAAAAATTTTCGAACTCTTCCTTTGTGTAACATGTTTTGAAGATGCTTTGATGCGTGCTTCTTTAGAAGTGTGTTGAAAAAAATCAAAAAAAATAAAGAAAAAAATAGAAAAATTTTGAGCGACTTCTACTGCAATTTAAATTGCATTTACAGTTCTAGATGTTCCATGGGCGTTTTATTAGAAAATAAACTTATTTTGGAATGCTACAAATAGGTTTTTTCCCTTTCTTTTTAGAAAGAAGAGCATTCTCTAGAGGAAAGAGAAGAAAATTTTTTAGATAAAACAATTTATAGTTAGCTCTCCAACGTGTTAAGGAAAGGATATCACACCACGGCCATACCACATAGACTACACTAACGAGATTTGACAGCACCATTGATTGATATAATAACTTCCATATATTATCGAGCATATTAGAATTTACGGTATGCAAGAGCATGGCTATGCAAATTTGCAAAGAAAATAAACAAATTATGTATAGATATCATTGAAATACGCACTGATATAAGTAGTGTTTTTATCTCGAGAGCCAACGTTTGGAATATTATGAAAGAAATTAGACAAAAATCCGTAGAGTGCTATTAACAATAAACAGAAAGAAGAATGTAAAGTCTCTATTACTTAACTGGCAAAAATATTTTAAAAATAGCATCTTGTCATCGTCAACAAAATATCAGATATAACGTTAACGTAGTACACAGAAGCTCTTTTACGACAGATGAATGAGGCACACAATACTCTACTTATATCGAAGGTACTCCCGGGGCGAAGAAAAAGACATTAAAATCCGTTTAATGTATCAGAAAGAAAAAGAAAAAAAGAAAGAAAGAAGAGACTAGTCAGCGATAGTTAATTTATGATCTTCCCACAGCGTAAAGAACTTTCGATAATTAGGTCTACAAGTACTGAAGTAAATGACTCTCAATAAAATCGACTCAGATGGGGATCTTGTTTTTCTCAACTGCTCTACTGTATATGGTTAAGGGTTAAACGTATAAATCAATATTTGTAAGAGTTCTATAAAGTATCATTAAAACACTTACACTTCTAGATATTTTGATTTTTAACGCTTGTACCCTCGAGCGATACTGAAGAGGGTGCATTATCTGAAAATCAGAAAAGCGAACAAATTATTGGTTTTTGTATAGAAATAATGTTTCTGCTAACAAAATGTTTTATCGATAACAGAAGATTATCCCTTTGTTACGTTGGTAATCCAAAAGAAAAATCCCTATTCTAGGGGAAAAAAAGATGTTTATCGATGAGAAAAAAAACTCCATTTTGATGCGTCATTCGATTCTTGTAATTCGATCTGCAGTTTGGGATTTTCAAAGAGTTAAGCCAAAGCTTTGTGATCGTCGACAGATTAATATTGTCTCAATTTACGGATTTATCAACTGGAAGATTATTATTATTATTTTTAAAAAATTCTAAAAATTCAAGAAAGATTTTTAAGTAAATATTAAATACAATTTTCTGATGGAGCAAACAAACGTTGAAGGATTATTAAAGCGAAAAGAGGAAAAAAAAAATCTATGATTTATCTCAAATAATCATTTCCTCTACGTCTAGTGTTATTAACTTATGAAGAACAAACATTTCAGATATATTTTTTTAAAGTAATATTTTCAACTTCTGAAAACTAAATGATAAGAAATGAACTCAAACTCTCCAAGTTTTAATGGATAAAATTGAAAATTATAAAGATAAAATGTTTCTAACTGCAAAAAAAGAAAAGAAAAACATACAAATTGAAATTTGAAAAAGAATTTTTACAGTTTAAACCATTTGTAAATGTTTGTTTAAAACATTTCGTGGAAATTGTTATATACAATCTATCTCGCAGCGCGTCGCGTCGCTTCGAGTCTATTTAAATCAATAAAATATCAATAAATATTTTATATATAAATTTAAAAGTGTGTAATATTTTTGACACGCTGATTATTTATAAAAATCTTCTTTACTTTATCGTAACGTAATTGCGTATTTTATGGCAACGCGACGCGACGCGACGCGAAGCGCGCCCGCGACGAACACCACATTAATTTTACATCAACAACACTCGACTTGTGCCTATTAAAATCAATATTTTTAACTATAATCGCGTGAGTTGGAATGATAACTTGTCTACATTTACAGCCACAGAAATCAATTTAAAAATTTTTCAAAGACAAATTTTCCCATTTATAAATTACGACCCATTAATTTGCATAAAACAGATGGAGCGATTTAAATTCAAAGAAATCTATCCTAAAAGTGAGCGCTTATGTTTAACCTTCTACTTAAATTGAAGATAGTATAAAGCCTCTAAGAAAACAAAAATTTCCTTTTTTTTTTTTTTTTTGGCGAAATAAAATGCAAATATCTAGTGATATTTTAGTCCATATATAGTCTATATATATATATATTTTTTTCTATTCTATTCTATTTTTTAAATAAAAATATATATATATATCTAAGGGCAACATATAACTGCAATATTTCAATAAAAAAAAAAACCCTTTTTTTGAACTTAGAAGCTTCTCTTGAACAGTTGACAGGTCTAGACTTGTCGTTCTAATCCTCTTTTCCTCAGCACTCTCTCTCACTCACTCTAATACTTTTTCCTGATATCAATTGGTTTGGCTTATCCAAGAATTCTTTGCAAATATATATATATATATAAATTTTTTCCTATATTTTTTGAATTTTTCTGCACTTTTTACTTTCCGTTTTCAGTTAATAAAATTGCCTATTTTTACAGCCAATCTCTATTCAATAGAAATTCTATCCGTCTGTATGGAAAAATATACAAATTTTCAACTTTTTTTTTTTTTTGTTACTTTGTCAGCAGATTTGGAGAATTTTTTTTGAAGAGGAAAAAGAAACGAACTACAAATTTTTTTTTCTTAAAAAAAATAAAATACTGTATATAAAAGCAAGAAACAGAATTTACTACAACTGGTAATAAGATAAATCTGTTAGAAATAAAAAATAAAAAAANGATTAGTAGCTTATTTTTTATATATAATAATAATAATATTTTTTTCTTTAAGTATAAGAGTTTTTTTTTGGATTAGCTAAACAAGTTCTAAGCAAATAAACGAAGAAAAAAAAATAGTTGGTAGTTTTAAAATTGGCATAAAATTTGTGGAAAATTTTGAGATTTTTTTGATAGGATACGAAACGAAATTCGAAACTTAATATGAAATGTGAGAGATTTTGGAAGTTGCCATATAACTCCAGATAAATTTGAAAGTGGAGGTTGGAAAAAAATAAAAAAATACTAATCGTTGAAGCTAAGAGAACAAGATATCTAATAGCATCTAAATCTAAATATATCTAAATCGTCTATCTAATAGCGAATATATTTTTTACAGTTATAAACTTAATTTATAAAATTATATTAAAATTAAAATTAAGGTTTTTTTATACTTGTATAAAATACCTGTATTTTAAGAAGAAAATATTTAATTAAAAATATATTTACATTTTAAAATATAAC
>NW_019385294.1:205103-269028 GCF_000671375.1 Centruroides sculpturatus | reverse complement strand
TTTTCCCCCTATATATAAAAGATTTTTATCGAGTTTAATTTAATTTTTATGCATTGTAATGGAGAAAAAAATATAAATAATAAAATCATGAAAGCCGAGATGACAAAGTAGCTTAACTTCTTTAATAAATAAGAATAAAATTATAAATCTAACTGTTATTAATTATGTATATAACTTAATAAAATATAAATCCTATCAGAGAATAAATGAAATTATAAATTAAATGAATTTTTATTTTATTAATTCCCAAAAAACAAAACAATTTTTGTTTTTTATTTTTATTTTGGTAGCTCCAGTAAAAAAATAAAAATCAATAATTTAATCATAGGAGCGAGTCGAGTAAATTTATAAAAAGATATTTTTGGAAGATTGTGTAAATTTATGTAATTTATTATTTTATATCATATCGTTATTTATTTATATTATAAATAATAATAATATTTTAAAAAATCGCATAAATTCATACGCAACTTTAAAGTCCATGGCATTATTTTAAGGGATCAAATTAAGGCATTATTTTAAAGAATAGTACGAATTTATCGATTATTTTAGTACTCGACCCCCTTATTTTAACTCTACGTGGTTTAGATAAGCCATTATATACCCTTATATTATAGGGGATTCCCCATAAACTCAAGAGGTATTGGAACTTTCACCCTGCTAATGTGAACTAAATATTGACGTAGACGAATCTTTATTTTGGTTCAGGAGGCATTCGCACTTATCATACTATATTAATAAAGCGGGCCAAGTTACTCAGCTAGATTAGAAGTGGGATAGAAAAATAGGCTATCTCCATTCCAACTATTCCATTGCTATATTGTCCGTAGCTTATATCAATAAGTTATCTGAGTATTAGTTGGACCATCAGAATGCAGAGGATCAATCATCTTGTAATGTAATCGTTGCTATTGTCTGCTCTTAGCCATACCTGTCTTCGCTAAGAGAAAAACATTGATAGATCGCGTTGTGAAGATTGAAAGTGTTTGTCCACTGCTTCTCAATTGAAAACTCACCCCCTTATCGTTTCTTATTCATATATTCTCGTGTCTAACTGCCTTCTTCTTTACTTAAAAATATATAAGATATTAATGAGTTCATTCGTTTACTAGCTGAATATATTGTTTCTTTTATTCTCTCCTCTGTTAAAATAAACATTTATTAGAGTTAGCTGCTTTAATTTGGAACCAAAAAACATCATTATTCTATTATAAAAGATCTCTTCTATAAACTTAGTTTTTCTCGTTATAAAAATTGGGTAAAGGTAAGGACCTATCTTAGCTTTGTAGTAGATAGAAGATGGATCCTACATGAAGCGGTTTTAGTACCAGTTCAGGCTATTCAATTAAAAAATAAGATAAAGGGCAGAGTTTACTTTCCATTATCTACAGCTTTTTAAATATTAAACAAAGCTCTAGGAATAAAAGACTAGAATCTTCCGTTAATTCGAAGTTATAGGAAGACGAAGACAGTTACAGTTAATGAAAAGTGCAATATGGGGACTTCAGAAAATTGCTTTTGTATCCAAGTTTAAAACTTAAATTTTTTTCTCCTCTCTTTATTCAATTGCCTCTAACTATAAACATATTTAACTTGTAGTCATATTAGCATAAAACATGTTTTCACTTACATAAAATGCTTGATTAAATAGTTACGATGGAATTCCGTTATCATAGCAACTGGCAATTCTTGTGTTTAGCAGAGTATTGTCAAAGATCACTTCATTAGTCGTTGCTATCATTCAAAAGAGCTGGCTACTTAATGGAAGTAGAACTGACACTTTTATAAGATGAAGAACCCGTCGGCTAAATCACATTGGACGAGAAAAATTTTTGTGTTGTTGTCACAAATTAAATTCCCCCCTCCGTGTAAAAGCTGGAGTGTAGTGTGTATATATCGATCTTTTCATTTTGAATTGAAATAGTTTTAATTACAGTCGGTAGCAATGTTTATTTAGAAGTTGATTCACGTTCTTTAATTTTAAACTGACGACTTTTACTTCGAATACCTTGTCGTGCGATGAAAAAACCCAACACTAACTTATACAGTTATTCTATTCTAATAACAGAATTAAAAAAATATGGTAAAATATTCATATTCCAATTAGTTTTTTTTGTATATTGAGCGAGGTTTTATACAAACTGAAAACATATTTCTCGAATTTTTAGCATTAAATAATATTAAATATCACTCTATTGAGACAATTTTGCAATATTATTTCGAAATATAAAAACGTAAATTGATCCTAACCCCTCAAAGTTACAAATTGAACTTCCAACTCTCTTCTGGTGGGCATCTTCTCAGCACGCCTCCAAATTAAACCTCCCTAGAGGGGCATATTTCCTATTAAATTTTCAATAATTTAGTAATATTTGGCCCTTGAGTAGATACAAGAAAGACAGTTTTTGTTGTCTTTTCTCTTCTAGAAAACAAAAAAATAAGAGGAGGAAAGACAACAAGAAGAAAAACACTTTTTGCAAATCCTTGCTAATTCTTACATCGCGAAAAACTCCGATAAAAAATACATAAATCACATAGATATACAATAATATTAGACAACAGATCAAAAGAAATCCTAACAATCAAAGGTAAGTCTAGAAAAGCTGAACATTACAGAAAAGATACCGAACAATAGACAAAGAAAAAAAAGCAATCAACTGTTCGCATGAATAAAGCAGGGTGATCTGAAAGAACGTTTTCTATTGGCTCGAAACAAATCACAGGATCTGAAAGATGGGTTTAAGGAATGGGATGCACCCACTAGAAGGGACTGAGATAAAAAAGCAATCAAAGCATACACGCCGTCACGTGGTCGGGGTGAAACTAAGGTTATATACATGTCATTATACACCTCTTGATTAATTCTTGACATATTAGCGCTTTATCTCGTCGTAGAGATGTTTTAAATAGTGTTTTCCGAGCTTGTTTACCTGAGAATGCGTTAAGTAGGGATATACTTTTCTTTCTATCTCTTGTTGGATGCTGATACTCGTCACGATCTGGTTGCTAATCCCGACCACTTACCGTCATTCAATCCTATTTGTTCAGTTTGATCACTTGACACACACTTTTCTAACGTGGTAAAGCACAGACCAAAACTAATAAATATTTCAGGAAATCGCTTTAATTAAGCTTTCTAGTGTTTGCACGAAAAGAGGAATCCATTCCGGATCGATAATTGAAAACGACCCTTTGCTATCTTCAATCCTCTGTATCCTCAATCGTTAAAAGTGGATTCTTAATTAAAGATGTGCTTAATCATATTTAAATAAGACTTTTAACATTTCTTTCCTTAATTTTTCCCCCTTGATTCTGTTAAGTAGGATGAGTTCTCATCAGTGTAATGGTGATGAACATTCCCTGTATATACGGGTTTGGATATACTATTAAGGGTGGTAATCGATGCTGATCTTGATCTTCGACGCCATTAAGCAGAAGTAGGGCATTAAGCAAACTGAAAAAGACGAAAATTGCTTATAAATTGGCCAAGAAAATAATAAAAGAAGAAGGGAAAAAATGTATTATTCTAGATGAAAAGAAAACGTTTCTTTTGTAAATCAACAAATTCATTCGGCCTTATCCAACTGTTATCTTCCGCTTCCTTTCCGATTTCCTGCAGCTTTTCCGGAACGTCACTTCCTCTAGTAAGATGCACGATTCACTTCCGACTGGTGTCGTGACGTCATTTCCTCCCACCTGTCCATCTTCGCTACGGATCGATACTTCAATCTGCTGCGGAACAAGGATAAGAAGAGTTCGATCCGAACAGGTTGAGTTCCAAATGTTTTATGTCGATAACAGAAGGCGTTGGTGCAATCGTGCGGTCCGTCTTTTCCTTGTACGGAAATTCGAATTTATTTCGTATCGAAATTTGAACTTTTCGAACGGGAATCTTCCTCATTTCTTTCGCACCGGAAACTCTTCCGCATCTTTTGTAACACGAGTTTAAAAGCATTGGGATGTTGGGGATTAAGAATGGTTTCGGCATTAAAAAAATGACAATTAAATCGTTACTTTAACGATCATTCGGCTTCTTTTCTTTTTAATTACTGCCCCAAATTGGTCTGTTCCATTTCTGCTAGTTAGAACTGGAGGAATTAGTCGAAAGAAAGTCTTTCCGGGCCGGCTATCAAACTACCAGATCTAATCAGTCGATCACCAATTACCACAAAGTCTCTTTGGACATAAAAACTGCTTGCTATTTGGAACGGAGTGTCTCCTCTTCGACTACACTATGGAGGTTTTACTTCCGGGTCAGCAATTTTACTTCCGCTCTACCAGACTGTCTGGAACCCGTAATTTCTCTCATGTGAAAAAATACCGCATCTAATGGATATTTTCGCAAATAGCACAACAAAAACAATTTTCTTAATTTTTTTTAAGTGAAAAAGACAGTTCTATTCTTGGAAACGACGACGTAAAAATAAAGATTTTCATTTAAATAAGCTCAATTTTCCTGAAATTCAATTGATTTGTTTCAATTCAATTTCGGGAGGAGCGAGAGCATCTGTAAACGTTTTATCTCAATTTTCTTTGTATATCTGTCAATTAGGACTTTATATAAATGAAATTTATTTCTATAAGCTTTAAATATACATATTAATTAGTGGTTAAGAAGATTTTGACGTATGAAATTCATTCCTATTAATTTCATACGTCAAAATTAAAGGTGAGAGGAAAGGAATTCAATAGAGAATAACGTAAAAATATTGTTTTAAAAATAAAATTTTTAGGAAAAGTCTTGTTAAATCAAAAATATATAAAAATAAATAAATTATTAATGAATTTTCATACAATTCACACAATGGAAGAGCAAATAAATCAAATAATGGTTCGGATCCCAATACAATTTACATGAGAAATCTCTATAAAATAGAATTAAAGAGAAGAAAAGTAATGAATTTTATAATTATTATAATGAATTCTGCATAAGAATTAATTAATTAAAATAAAAATGGAGAATTTATAAATTTTTATAAAACGATAAATACGATAAAAATGTATGTTTGAGAGTATTAAACGATAAGATTTTATGTTATAAATCCTAAATTTTATCTCATTTTTAATGTGATATAATAAAGATAATGGCTATTTTTACAAGGCACAAATAGTTTTATTTCATGTAAAGATAATTGATTTGTAAAAGTACAAATTGGATTAGATTTCGAGAAGAAAATTGTGAAAAATATTTAATAGATTCCATCAGAAATACTCTAAACTATAATTTATATATAGGCTATAAGTTAATTTAGTTTTTAAGAATTAAATTTAATAGAAGTTATACAGAGGAAAAATGGAAAGAATTTAATTATTAAAGTACTTTTACAGTTAGGAAGAAATATGAAACAATCAAGAAAATTCACTAATATTTCTGTAAAAAAATTCACAGATTTTCAGAAAAATCCACCAACTTTTTTGATATTCCATGAATTTTCTTGGTAATCTTCGAATTTATGGAATACCCAAGAAAATTCTTGGATTTAATAATTCATGGATTTTTCTATATTTCTGACAGATATAAAACAAAAAAAAAAAAACTAAAAAAAATTCAATATGCCTGTAATTTCTTAAGGAAAAAAAACTGTCTACACGTGTAGAGAAAGACAGAAAGACAAAGAAACACGAGGATAAAGATATTAATTACTGCTACTCAACATAATTATTCAAATCTATTCATTCTTTAAAGATAATAGAAAAGGAAATAATAGTTTTAAACGAAATAATTATGTGTATTTTTATTTTATAAAAAAATGGCAAACTTATAAATAAGAAATCATCAACGGGAAAGTAGAAAACATTCAAGTTTGCTGTTGATTCTAACAAAGAGATTGAGTATTACATTCATTGTTTTTTGTGTTTTCGACTAGAAAACAAAACGAATAACTTTCATCTAGTTCACTTTTAAAGTTAAGGTCAATAAATTACTTTTTTTCCCTAAAAAAAGAGAGTTTGGATGCCCGATTATTGTTTGTCAAGACCAAACTGATCGACTCAATTGTGTTCTTATTTTCGGAACAAATTTCTTCCATTATGATCCAGTTTGTGCCCCCCTTTTTTCCACCATTCAATCAGTTGAAAGTTTACATTCGACACAATTGATAGCACGTATATTGCCTTCACTTTCCTTTAAATTAAACATCTGTTTTTATTGTTAGAATCTCCTGAACTTCTTTTCAATATCTTCCTATTTTTAGCGCTCGTTTTCCCCCAACGAGAGACAATAATTTAGAGGGAAAAATTGTCAATTCGAGATTCACGAAGCTGTGAAAAAATATATATATAAGGGAAATCTACTATGAAATTTCGTTTTGCCGGTGTGAAAATTTTATTTATATAGTAACTGATTTGATTGCGGCAACGAATCTTGCAACATTCGCTGCTCGTGTGAAACGCTCAGAATTTTCTGAATCTTCAAGAAAATTACTGAATGCTGAGTAATGTTTTATGTTGCAATAAACAAAGGTTGCACCCGGTGGCGGTTAACTCTTAACTACAGTATCACTAAAGAGGTATTTGTGTTGTGCTGATGAGTGTATATAGCTAGTAATTAGTCAGCACTTGGGAGAATCGTTTAACTGTTAATTGTCTACACTTTATGTTTGCTATAATTATCATTTAATAGCATTCAATTTGCTTCATTTTTATGTAATCTTTAAAAATGATCTCTAACAATCTCTTTGCTGGAAATAAATTTTAAACTTTTCCCTCATTGTTTATTTTAATATTAACTATAATTATTTTAATTGCTTTTGTAATTTTGTACCAAGAAGAAGATCCTCTTATGAATATGAATATGATGAAATTCCTCTCTTTTTTTAATGCAATTTAATAAGCGCCACTAATTATAATCAAGGGGTTGATAACAAAGTTTCCAACCAATTTCCCATCAAATATAACACTTACAGGGTGTAATTTAACACCTAAATGTGGATTTAATGATATAGATTTTCAGTGAAAAAATCGATGGAAAAATTTTAAATTAAGATTATGTAATCTGTAGATTAAGAGGATTAATTAAGGATTATGAAAAACCACACTCGGTTATATAAAAAGTGGAGCCATGAAGGAATTCTATACTTAAACTAGTTTCTTGGCTAGTTACAGTTTAGTTTATGTTGTCATTAGTGTTCATTTAACCTGTGATATACAGCGTAAAACTACAAAATTGGAGATAAATTTAGAACATTAAATCATGATACCACTTGAATTTCGTTGAAGAAATCAATTCCACATGAGGAAAAAGAGGGGAGCGAACGAATGGGAGAAGGAAGAAATCAATCCCAAATAACTTTTACTTTATTTTTTGAACGTATACGAGGTATAAAAATGTATCAAGACTTATTTATACCAGGCTAAAAACACGAGATTCACATTTACTAAGGTGTGCAAAGGACTAATAACAAAGAAAAAGTGTCAGATAACATCGTACAATTAAGCGAGAGCCGAGAAAAACCTCTTCTCGTGTATCTACATTTAGTAAAAAGGAAGGGAAGAAGGATCGTGAAAGAAGTAAATGTACTGAAGAACTAAAGGGTACTGTACATCAGAAAAAAGGATTGCTGATTAGTTAGAATTAAGATCTATTAGATTCAGTTGTTGTTAAAGAAGAACACGCACCAAAGTGTTTACAAGAAGAGGGAGAAAAAGCAAAGATATACAAGGAGAAAAAATTGCGCGTTGCAGGAACGTGATGGTGGAATAATCCTCTCGCACCAAGAGACTAGATTTCCGAGCCGTCAATTTCCAGTTAATATGAGCGGAAACGTGAGTAGGCTGTCGAGTGATCGGAAACCCGGAAAAAGAACCTTATTAGTTCGACAAGGAATTAACCATCGTCTCTCCTTTCACATCCCAAAGGGAGACTAACTATTACCCTAAGGGAAAAAGAGACCATCCTCCCTTCTTCTACAAAGTCATTCGTGTGATTTCCAATAATAAAATCAATTATTTTTTACATTATTTTCAATTAATTAAAATTAAAATCTTTCTCATTAATACCGTGAGAAGTTTCTCGATAATTAGCTTTTTTTGGCCCCAAGAAATAAAATAAATTAATTGTGCTATAATTGGAGGTCGTGTGAATGTATGTAGTATATACATGAAAGTAAACAGCGTTGAAGAGTTGTTACATTAAGCTACGAGGAAACTTTTAAAAGGTTTTAAAAGAGAATTATAAAATTGATTTTATTTAATTTTACTTCGAAAATTGTAGAAATTTGATTTTATTTCGGTTTTCTTCTTTTTTTCCTTATTCATTGCTTGGTAGCGACTTCATTTATTGACTTACTTCCTCACATTTCTCGTTGCTTCACTCTCATGTTTTCCATTTTCTTTCTGTTCCTTTACTTTTTTTGATCTCCTTTCCTGTTGCTTTCAACATTTTCAACATCCAGAAACGATAGGAAACGTAAAAGTCAAGCTACAAAAGAGAGAAATGGAACAAGGAAAGGGCAAGAAGTGCCATACTCTCTTGACTTTCTATACAACTTGCAGCCGAAAAAAAATCATTATACAGTTGATTTTTCTACAATTTTAAGAATATATAAATATTAAATAACATAAAATTAAAGTTTTTAAACGCTTTCGAACCATTCCTAAATTCTTATATAAAATTTTATATACTGTTATATACATTTTTCTCAATCATCAATTCAGATCAGGGAAAGTTCTGGTCAAAGATCCAATTTCTAATTGACGGTTTTCCTTGACTTTATCGTGTAACATGATCATGCAGCTAGCATGAGGCAACCGGACCAGAACTTATGGAGATATTATGGTAATCGAAGTTCAAAATGGAATAACTTCTCCGATAACAGAATATAAACACATTCGTAAATGGAAAATATATATATATATTTTTAAAATTAAATTATGATTAATTATAAATTCGGTTAAATTATATAGTTTATATGTTTTTTGAATAATTTTTATAGATTTAATGCCGTTAAATTACATTTTTCTTTTGAGTTGATGCGTTAAGTGGGTGTATGTAATTTGTCTTTAAGCGTGTTTATAGTTGATTCATTGTATAAGATTTTCTATGCAGTTTATATATTCTCATTGATTATGTAAGAAACGTGCATTCTAAATACACTAAACTTAGTATAAGTCGTTGAAATCAATCATTTTATGTCTGAATGTATGTAAATTTAGACATGAAAATATGAAACTTTACTGCATTATCAATGCGAAAATTTTGTACATTACGTAATTAAATATACGTTAAATGCAATTATTTGACTCCATTTTATGCAAATTTATGCATTACTTATACAATAAAAACTCTAAAACAACCTCTTAAATTACTGCCAATTCTTTATTTTGATACCTCTTATCATTGTTTTTCCACAAAATAATTTTCTAATCTTCTAAACTTTCACGAAAACAGACATTTTTCTGACAGAAACTTTAAAAATTTTATATAAGCAATATCTTTAAACGTGAATTTATTGCACAGAAAATATATTTATTACATTAAAGTACTCTTTTCTTGAATCAATTATTAGCCCTTCAGGTAACCACTTTATTATTTTATTATCCTTTCGATCTTCATCTTGCTTCGAGTGAAATTAAAGATAAAACAGAAGAAAGTAACAAGGAAAAAGTGGAAAAAACAAAGATTAATAATGGAAATAATGGTTTAATAATATAAAAAAGGGACCCTTTATAAAATATATCTATGGTAACTGCATGTAACGTGGACAGTGGCTCGACTAACAAATAAAGACTTTGCTCTAGGGATGATCTGGGAGGATGATGTAAAAATTACAATCAGAATGAAGAAAAATTAGGGAAAAATCAAATACCCACATAACCCCCATAAGTACGCCACTGGAAATAGATGTTATGGAGAATTCCTTTATGTTTTTCCCATATTTTGATATTGTATAGAAGAATATTGAAATAAATTTACCTGGTAAGCTTTACCTTTACTTGTATAGAAGGGAAAGTTGAATTTTTTAAGTATCTGTCATTCATTATTATGAATTTTTGAGCGCCTTTTAAAACTCGCCTCCAGTAAAAATTTGAAAATAAAGTAGCAAGTAAAAAGGAAACGTGAAAAAATAATGAGAAATATCTCGAGAAAAGCATTAATTATAAAGAAAAAGCATGAAAATAATTAAAGAAGCGTAAGAAAAACAAGTGAAAATCATTATGAAAAATAAAATTCTAGCAACGAATTGCGTAACTTTCACCGGCAAAAAAAGTTAGAATTGCGTGTGGAGCCATCTGTTATCGGATTTTATTTTAAAAACATTTTACATTATTATTGTAATATGGTAAAAAGTTTACTTTTGAGGAAGAGATGCGTTTTATTAAAGAAAAAAAATTGTAAATGCAAATAACGAGTAAAATCTTCATTAAGTCCGACCACCTTTATCTCCCCACCTCCTTGACCTTTAACCACCAAAATTTAATAGCATCAATCTCCTTAATACACAAACCTTCCTGCAAAATTTCAGAAATTTTCGACAAAAAGCACAGGAGTTATTAAGCTTTAAAGTGGGTGAACAAAACCGTGTTCTCTCACACACACGAATATAAACATTTATACACACAGAAACAAACGGCGAATTTCTTTGCATTTCTCCACGTTTCAAAGTGTTCCGAATCCAAAAATGTAAAAATCTTGAAGGGCTATTTTTTGACCGATGGTCATACTTTCCCTGTATTATATATAACAGCCGGAAAAGTAAAATATAAAAATTCGAATCGAAAATTAAAGCGAGAAAAGCAAATTTTACGAGAGAATAAATAATGAAAAGGAGGATGAAAGTATATTTACTAAAGTTATATTCCTACTAAAATGTATTGTTAATCCGAAAGTAGGCCCCTTACTCACGAAACCCATCTGGATTCTAATTTATCTTTAAATCTATTCGACCAGATCAAACACTTTCTAATTGACTAAATATTGTTTAAGAGGTTTCATAAAAGATGGTGGGAAGTCCGTTCCAATTAATTCAGCTTTAATTAATGACCAATAGAAAAGTCTTTCTAGTTGAATGTTCGGAAATACAGACAGCGGGTAGCTTTCCAATTTATCTTTAGTTTGTTGTATTCTATAATTGAAAATTTTCCTAACCCCGAGTTTTCATTGTGGGTGTTCTTCTTCCTTCTTCCATAACTTGGAAACACTAATTAATTTGTGAGCTATTTTAATAAGTTGTTAATTCCTGATGCGATTAAAATCAACTCGAAGGAACAACCTTTCTAGGATTTTATTGTTAATTGGCTTGTGTATATTTTCCTCTTCTCAACAAACTGAATTTAAATTTTTCATTTTATAAATTTCAAATAAGTTTAATTTACTTTAACACTAATTATATATGGAATTTTATAATTTTTTAGACATGTTTACTGTTTTTTTTTTCAATAAGAATCTCTTTCCAAGAACTATTATAAGGATCGATCCTCTGCAAAGAGAAATACTCTCTCCAAGAATTCTCATAAAGATTCTCTCTTCAAGAATTCTTATAAAGATTCTCTCTAAAGAGGAATCCTCTCTCCAAGGAGGAATACGCTCACAAAAAATTCTAAGGATCGTTTTCAAGGAAGAATCTTCTCTCCAAAATCCTTTTAAGGATTCTCTCTAAAGAGGAATACGTTCACCAAAAATTCTTTTAAGGATCGTTTTCAAGGAAGAATCCTCTCTCCAAGAATCTTTTAAAGAATCCTCTCCAGGATTCATCCTTACAGAGTCTTATAAGAAATTTGTTGTGTTGTACAGTCTTTGATTCTTAGATTTACTTTCAGAATTTTTTATTTTATATTTTTTAGAGTAGAGTGGATGACAGATTAGAAAGAAATGCCTCTATTGATAGCCATTTTCAACGTAGGAATTGCAGTGTAAGCAAAAGTTTGTTTGTGTAGATGCCGGTTTATAAAGTAAATATGAGTCAAACAGAGTTAAAAATAGGAATAAATATTTTAAACTTATAAAACTTATATTCTTTTTAATTAATTGTTGAATTATTTTAGATTTTATTCTTATTTTTAGCATCTATTCGCTTATAAGATTCATTATTTTACAACTTTCGAGGCTTCTGTTTTTATTATATTACTTTTCGATCCATAAATAATGATCATTCGAACAAAAAATTTGTTTTATTTTATAAATATTTCATTTAAAAATGATTTAATATTAAATTTTTGATTATTTTCTCACATTTTTCCATATTTTTACCTTATTGCATTTATTTTTAAAGCCTGTTTACATATGTAAATAAAGATAGAAATTTTTTTTACTTGCTGAAAATATAAAAATTTCAAAAATATATTATAAAATAATTTTTTTTTCTAATAATAAAAAATAATCATCTGAAATATTTACGTCTCGTAATTGCAAAGTTTTTAAATAAATAATATATATATATGTATTTTTAAAATTAAATTTTGACAATTTAATCCGCTAGAAGTCGTCTCGTCGCCTTCCAATTTCTATTTGAAAAACGGACGCCATTTTGTATCCAAAATGGCGGCCTTCTAAAAATGAAAAGAAGAGTAAATTTCAAAATTTCTTCATAATTTTGGTTATAAAATAATGAATATAAACAAAATTTGAATGCTTTAAGATAAAAATGATACCGGATTTTTTAAAATTTACGTATGAGAAACTATAGAGCGTGATGGACAGATAAAGTCAATAAGTTGATAAGTTGGCCTATTATATTTATTTCCAAAAAAGTAATAAAATAAAAAGCTATTTTTCTATATTTTTATCAATAAAATATAGATAAAATCGAATAAAATTAACTATAAAAGAGAGTTTTATTGTAAAAAACATTTATTTTAAAATTTCCTAATATCGCTATCATATTACAAAAATATTCCCTAATTTACATTAAGGAAGAAAGTGTAATAATGGAGTAAAGAAAATCTTCAATAACAAACACGTAGTGTTAAGTTTGTTCCGTTTTCAAACTGTATAAATCATCAGACTCATCCATATGTAAGATATACTTACTTTACTTACTCCGTGGCCACTAGGGGAAAAGAAGGCGCTTTACACAACCGAAAGATGGCGGAGATTTTTTTTCTTCTTCTTCTTTCCTTTTTAGAATCCATCAGTAATCGAAAGTAGGCATGCAGATAGCAAAGTAGCTTGGCAAATAAATGTAGAATAAGCCTGAAGCTATTCATCTTATCTTTCTGCGTACAGTAAATTTCAATAAAAAGTTGTAATTTTGAAGTCGAGAGGTTTGCCCCGAGGATATCTATCTGTCACGGAGGCGGGAATTTTAAAAATAGAGTTTGTCACTGAAAATTCATTCGATCGATATGAAAAGTTATGATACTACTTTAAATATATCCAATAGAATATATATATATATAAACGTATATATAGAAGCTATCCGAGTATATGTAAACAGAATGAAGTGCTGAAGAGATGTGAGAACTTGAAGCCTATTAAGATGAATTTTTTAAAATATTCTCTTTTAATTTTTCTGTCAAGAGCTTTATATATAAAACACTTTGTTTGTTTGTATGTCTGTAAGTATTTTACATTTAAAATTATGTTTTAAACTCTTTCTGTCTTACTTATTCTTTTAAAATGAAGAATGGCAATTGATTTATTTTTTTATACAGTCGAACCTGTAAATAACGGACACTAAAGGAAACATTTAAAATACATACAACATGGCCGTTGTTTAGGGGTTATTTTTGTATGTATTTTAAATGGTCGCAGTTTAGAGGTGGCCGTAGTTGGGAGGTTCGATCTTATTGTATTGGTTTGATTAAATTAAACGATTTATGTTCAATATAATTCATTTCTAATTGAAAAAAATTAGAATAAAATTCATCGTTGCTTTTCAAAATTTTTGTCATTTCCTATGAAGTTTTAAATTAAAAAATTTAATTGATTTGTATGTTCTTATAACGTAATTAAATCCTTACTCTTTCTCAATGTCTCGGTATTGTTACTTGATACAATACCTTAATGATATTGATACTGGGAATTTTTAAAAGTTTCAATAGGTTGCCCGTCTATCTGTCTGTCATTAATCAATTATAAAATCAATTGAGAAAAACCTGTATTCTTTAGAATTAAGTAGCTAAGTTATAGGAATGTACTTTGACAAACGTAAAAAGGGAGAGGAAGAAGACGAGGAAGAAGAAGGGGGGTGTTTTTTAGATAAGAGAAGAGGGAGTATGAACGTGTGGGGCTTATCAATAAGACGAGGGCCACACATAGGAAGTATGAGTGAGAAATAGCGTCAACTAAGAGGGGGCATAGACCTGTGTATCTCGCGTGCAAAACTAAAAACATCTGCTGAAAATTTGGTGAATTGCTATAGGCCTATCATATATAATAAATTGTTAACAGTCACGTACCTGTAAAAATCACATTACAAATTTCATTTTTTATTTCATTTTCCTGAATAAAAATTGAATTCAAATATATAGGACAGACATAAATTGAATAATTTTTCAACACTTCTTAAAAATAACTCTTCGTTAGAATAAACAATTAAGAAAATAAACTAGGTTAATGTTAAACTTATTCGCCATTTATTAATAGTTACTTAACACACATAGAAAAGGGGGGTTTTGTAATTGACACATCTTCTTCTCCCCTCCTTTATAAGTTAAGATTGAGTAATGCAACAGTCGGGCCTTTAACAACAAGCGATGAGACAGAAAAGGGCCTCCTTAATTGACACAACCCAAAATGATCCCCAGCTTTACACAGTGGTTACTGATAGAGGCAACTAAATGCACTTTATCTTTTCAAACACTAAATGTCATGTCAAACTATTGATAGTCGAGTATAGAAAAATAAAGGAAAAGACTTAACTACGAGTTAAATTTGGATGGAAGATGAGTGAGAAGAAAAAGAAGAAAAAAGAAGCAATAAAAAATAAAAAATAACTTACCTTAAATATATTCTGAAGTCGCAGAATTTATCTGAAAAAAAAAATTTATGATAATAAATTCACGCTTAAAATATTCAATAAAATGTACCCTTTTATATCGACACTCCGCCCAATTTATTTAATATATTCATCAATAAAAATATATTTTATTAGATATCTCGCTTATAACAAATTCGGTTATGGTTCACCACTCCATTCAATTTGCAGTCCATAAAAAAAGAGCTACATATACTTAATTTCTTCTTTTCCTTTAACACTGTACAATCTACTTATTCAGAAATGGAGTGAAGCACTATTTTCCACAATGTCTTTCAATGTCCGGTTCTCGCTTTAAAAAAATAAAAAAAAAATAAAAAAAAGAGGGGAAGAGGAGGAGGAGGAGGAGGAAGAGAGAGAGAGAAACCATTCCAATCTTTCAGACGTACAACCTAGTTTCAACAAAAATCAATGAAATTACAACAGAGTAGACTTACACACCATCTTTCTAGACAAGAGAATAGCAGAGATTTCCAAGATGCTACAATAGTAATCCTGTGCTGGGATGTGACTGAAATTTTCTATTGATTCTTCTCACAGTCGATATATAGAAGGGCATCTCTATTAACAAGAGTTTCTTCTAACTCCTTATAAGGGCAATGGCACTCTACTGCGCTTCTTTCACATTTCGTACAACTTGTTTTGTGCCTATAATTAGCGCTTGTCACCTACACCTGTTGTGCGACACAATATCTAGCATTGTAAATTGAGAATTTAATTCGTTTTTAAAACAGAAAATGGCACTGTTTTCGATTGAAAAAAGCCGAATATTGATGATATTTTCCATTAAAAAAACTGTCAAAGTATCGTTTTTAAATGATTAAAATTATATCTTTTTTTTTTTTATTAGGTGGTTTGATAATTCATTATAATCCTACCAGAGTGAAGGTAACGCTAACATAATAGATGATATCCTGATAATGTAATCCTGTAATAGGCATTTATTATGCTATCTATCAGCAGGATTTCGTGGTGTTTTGTATCAGAGTAACCCAAAATTGCGTTCTAAACGTTTCAATAATCTAATTTTTTCTTCTTTTTTTATTGTTACCTACCAAGCTGATGGGATTATTTATTATAATCCCCTATAGATTGTGATTTTTCATAGCTTTAAATCTGATAATCTGATAATATGATGTAGAATTAAGCACTCATCCCTCTAACTCACTACGGGGGAACCTCATTATTTGAACTTTCAAACGTGTTTAAACTTTACATTCATTCAAGTTGTTGAAAACGTATGTTTTGCTTACGTACAAACCCAATGGGAAAGAAAATAGATGGAAATTTTTATAAAATATAAAAAGAAATCGAAAATATCTTCATCTTTTGAATAAAAAAAAATATATATATATATATAAACGTATATATAGAAGCTATCCGAGTATATGTAAACAGAATGAAGTGCTGAAGAGATGTGAGAACTTGAAGCCTATTAAGATGAATTTTTTAAAATATTCTCTTTTAATTTTTCTGTCAAGAGCTTTATATATAAAACACTTTGTTTGTTTGTATGTCTGTAAGTATTTTACATTTAAAATTATGTTTTAAACTCTTTCTGTCTTACTTATTCTTTTAAAATGAAGAATGGCAATTGATTTATTTTTTTATACAGTCGAACCTGTAAATAACGGACACTAAAGGAAACATTTAAAATACATACAACATGGCCGTTGTTTAGGGGTTATTTTTGTATGTATTTTAAATGGTCGCAGTTTAGAGGTGGCCGTAGTTGGGAGGTTCGATCTTATTGTATTGGTTTGATTAAATTAAACGATTTATGTTCAATATAATTCATTTCTAATTGAAAAAAATTAGAATAAAATTCATCGTTGCTTTTCAAAATTTTTGTCATTTCCTATGAAGTTTTAAATTAAAAAATTTAATTGATTTGTATGTTCTTATAACGTAATTAAATCCTTACTCTTTCTCAATGTCTCGGTATTGTTACTTGATACAATACCTTAATGATATTGATACTGGGAATTTTTAAAAGTTTCAATAGGTTGCCCGTCTATCTGTCTGTCATTAATCAATTATAAAATCAATTGAGAAAAACCTGTATTCTTTAGAATTAAGTAGCTAAGTTATAGGAATGTACTTTGACAAACGTAAAAAGGGAGAGGAAGAAGACGAGGAAGAAGAAGGGGGGTGTTTTTTAGATAAGAGAAGAGGGAGTATGAACGTGTGGGGCTTATCAATAAGACGAGGGCCACACATAGGAAGTATGAGTGAGAAATAGCGTCAACTAAGAGGGGGCATAGACCTGTGTATCTCGCGTGCCAAACTAAAAACATCTGCTGAAAATTTGGTGAATTGCTATAGGCCTATCATATATAATAAATTGTTAACAGTCACGTACCTGTAAAAATCACATTACAAATTTCATTTTTTATTTCATTTTCCTGAATAAAAATTGAATTCAAATATATAGGACAGACATAAATTGAATAATTTTTCAACACTTCTTAAAAATAACTCTTCGTTAGAATAAACAATTAAGAAAATAAACTAGGTTAATGTTAAACTTATTCGCCATTTATTAATAGTTACTTAACACACATAGAAAAGGGGGGTTTTGTAATTGACACATCTTCTTCTCCCCTCCTTTATAAGTTAAGATTGAGTAATGCAACAGTCGGGCCTTTAACAACAAGCGATGAGACAGAAAAGGGCCTCCTTAATTGACACAACCCAAAATGATCCCCAGCTTTACACAGTGGTTACTGATAGAGGCAACTAAATGCACTTTATCTTTTCAAACACTAAATGTCATGTCAAACTATTGATAGTCGAGTATAGAAAAATAAAGGAAAAGACTTAACTACGAGTTAAATTTGGATGGAAGATGAGTGAGAAGAAAAAGAAGAAAAAAGAAGCAATAAAAAATAAAAAATAACTTACCTTAAATNAATATGAAACAATCAAGAAAATTCACTAATATTTCTGTAAAAAAATTCACAGATTTTCAGAAAAATCCACCAACTTTTTTGATATTCCATGAATTTTCTTGGTAATCTTCGAATTTATGGAATACCCAAGAAAATTCTTGGATTTAATAATTCATGGATTTTTCTATATTTCTGACAGATATAAAACAAAAAAAACTAAAAAAAAATTCAATATGCCTGTAATTTCTTGAGGAAAAAAAAAACTGTCTACACGTGTAGAGAAAGACAGAGAGAGAACACGAGAATAAAGATATTAATTACTGCTACTCAACATAATTATTCAAATCTATTCATTCTTTAAAGATAATAGAAAAGGAAATAATAGTTTTAAACGAAATAATTATGTGTATTTTTATTTTATAAAAAAATGGCAAACTTATAAATAAGAAATCATCAACGGGAAAGTAGAAAACATTCAAGTTTGCTGTTGATTCTAACAAAGAGATTGAGTATTACATTCATTGTTTTTTGTGTTTTCGACTAGAAAACAAAACGAATAACTTTCATCTAGTTCACTTTTAAAGTTAAGGTCAATAAATTACTTTTTTTCCCTAAAAAAAAAAAAAGAGTTTGGATGCCCGATTATTGTTTGTCAAGACCAAACTGATCGACTCAATTGTGTTCTTATTTTCGGAACAAATTTCTTCCATTATGATCCAGTTTGTGCCCCCCTTTTTTCCACCATTCAATCAGTTGAAAGTTTACATTCGACACAATTGATAGCACGTATATTGCCTTCACTTTCCTTTAAATTAAACATCTGTTTTTATTGTTAGAATCTCCTGAACTTCTTTTCAATATCTTCCTATTTTTAGCGCTCGTTTTCCCCCAACGAGAGACAATAATTTAGAGGGAAAAATTGTCAATTCGAGATTCACGAAGCTGTGAAAAAATATATATATAAGGGAAATCTACTATGAAATTTCGTTTTGCCGGTGTGAAAATTTTATTTATATAGTAACTGATTTGATTGCGGCAACGAATCTTGCAACATTCGCTGCTCGTGTGAAACGCTCAGAATTTTCTGAATCTTCAAGAAAATTACTGAATGCTGAGTAATGTTTTATGTTGCAATAAACAAAGGTTGCACCCGGTGGCGGTTAACTCTTAACTACAGTATCACTAAAGAGGTATTTGTGTTGTGCTGATGAGTGTATATAGCTAGTAATTAGTCAGCACTTGGGAGAATCGTTTAACTGTTAATTGTCTACACTTTATGTTTGCTATAATTATCATTTAATAGCATTCAATTTGCTTCATTTTTATGTAATCTTTAAAAATGATCTCTAACAATCTCTTTGCTGGAAATAAATTTTAAACTTTTCCCTCATTGTTTATTTTAATATTAACTATAATTATTTTAATTGCTTTTGTAATTTTGTACCAAGAAGAAGATCCTCTTATGAATATGAATATGATGAAATTCCTCTCTTTTTTTAATGCAATTTAATAAGCGCCACTAATTATAATCAAGGGGTTGATAACAAAGTTTCCAACCAATTTCCCATCAAATATAACACTTACAGGGTGTAATTTAACACCTAAATGTGGATTTAATGATATAGATTTTCAGTGAAAAAATCGATGGAAAAATTTTAAATTAAGATTATGTAATCTGTAGATTAAGAGGATTAATTAAGGATTATGAAAAACCACACTCGGTTATATAAAAAGTGGAGCCATGAAGGAATTCTATACTTAAACTAGTTTCTTGGCTAGTTACAGTTTAGTTTATGTTGTCATTAGTGTTCATTTAACCTGTGATATACAGCGTAAAACTACAAAATTGGAGATAAATTTAGAACATTAAATCATGATACCACTTGAATTTCGTTGAAGAAATCAATTCCACATGAGGAAAAAGAGGGGAGCGAACGAATGGGAGAAGGAAGAAATCAATCCCAAATAACTTTTACTTTATTTTTTGAACGTATACGAGGTATAAAAATGTATCAAGACTTATTTATACCAGGCTAAAAACACGAGATTCACATTTACTAAGGTGTGCAAAGGACTAATAACAAAGAAAAAGTGTCAGATAACATCGTACAATTAAGCGAGAGCCGAGAAAAACCTCTTCTCGTGTATCTACATTTAGTAAAAAGGAAGGGAAGAAGGATCGTGAAAGAAGTAAATGTACTGAAGAACTAAAGGGTACTGTACATCAGAAAAAAGGATTGCTGATTAGTTAGAATTAAGATCTATTAGATTCAGTTGTTGTTAAAGAAGAACACGCACCAAAGTGTTTACAAGAAGAGGGAGAAAAAGCAAAGATATACAGGGAGAAAAAATTGCGCGTTGCAGGAACGTGATGGTGGAATAATCCTCTCGCACCAAGAGACTAGATTTCCGAGCCGTCAATTTCCAGTTAATATGAGCGGAAACGTGAGTAGGCTGTCGAGTGATCGGAAACCCGGAAAAAGAACCTTATTAGTTCGACAAGGAATTAACCATCGTCTCTCCTTTCACATCCCAAAGGGAGACTAACTATTACCCTAAGGGAAAAAGAGACCATCCTCCCTTCTTCTACAAAGTCATTCGTGTGATTTCCAATAATAAAATCAATTATTTTTTACATTATTTTCAATTAATTAAAATTAAAATCTTTCTCATTAATACCGTGAGAAGTTTCTCGATAATTAGCTTTTTTTGGCCCCAAGAAATAAAATAAATTAATTGTGCTATAATTGGAGGTCGTGTGAATGTATGTAGTATATACATGAAAGTAAACAGCGTTGAAGAGTTGTTACATTAAGCTACGAGGAAACTTTTAAAAGGTTTTAAAAGAGAATTATAAAATTGATTTTATTTAATTTTACTTCGAAAATTGTAGAAATTTGATTTTATTTCGGTTTTCTTCTTTTTTTCCTTATTCATTGCTTGGTAGCGACTTCATTTATTGACTTACTTCCTCACATTTCTCGTTGCTTCACTCTCATGTTTTCCATTTTCTTTCTGTTCCTTTACTTTTTTTGATCTCCTTTCCTGTTGCTTTCAACATTTTCAACATCCAGAAACGATAGGAAACGTAAAAGTCAAGCTACAAAAGAGAGAAATGGAACAAGGAAAGGGCAAGAAGTGCCATACTCTCTTGACTTTCTATACAACTTGCAGCCGAAAAAAAATCATTATACAGTTGATTTTTCTACAATTTTAAGAATATATAAATATTAAATAACATAAAATTAAAGTTTTTAAACGCTTTCGAACCATTCCTAAATTCTTATATAAAATTTTATATACTGTTATATACATTTTTCTCAATCATCAATTCAGATCAGAGAAAGTTCTGGTCAAAGATCCAATTTCTAATTGACGGTTTTCCTTGACTTTATCGTGTAACATGATCATGCAGCTAGCATGAGGCAACCGGACCAGAACTTATGGAGATATTATGGTAATCGAAGTTCAAAATGGAATAACTTCTCCGATAACAGAATATAAACACATTCGTAAATGGAAAATATATATATATATTTTTAAAATTAAATTATGATTAATTATAAATTCGGTTAAATTATATAGTTTATATGTTTTTTGAATAATTTTTATAGATTTAATGCCGTTAAATTACATTTTTCTTTTGAGTTGATGCGTTAAGTGGGTGTATGTAATTTGTCTTTAAGCGTGTTTATAGTTGATTCATTGTATAAGATTTTCTATGCAGTTTATATATTCTCATTGATTATGTAAGAAACGTGCATTCTAAATACACTAAACTTAGTATAAGTCGTTGAAATCAATCATTTTATGTCTGAATGTATGTAAATTTAGACATGAAAATATGAAACTTTACTGCATTATCAATGCGAAAATTTTGTACATTACGTAATTAAATATACGTTAAATGCAATTATTTGACTCCATTTTATGCAAATTTATGCATTACTTATACAATAAAAACTCTAAAACAACCTCTTAAATTACTGCCAATTCTTTATTTTGATACCTCTTATCATTGTTTTTCCACAAAATAATTTTCTAATCTTCTAAACTTTCACGAAAACAGACATTTTTCTGACAGAAACTTTAAAAATTTTATATAAGCAATATCTTTAAACGTGAATTTATTGCACAGAAAATATATTTATTACATTAAAGTACTCTTTTCTTGAATCAATTATTAGCCCTTCAGGTAACCACTTTATTATTTTATTATCCTTTCGATCTTCATCTTGCTTCGAGTGAAATTAAAGATAAAACAGAAGAAAGTAACAAGGAAAAAGTGGAAAAAACAAAGATTAATAATGGAAATAATGGTTTAATAATATAAAAAAGGGACCCTTTATAAAATATATCTATGGTAACTGCATGTAACGTGGACAGTGGCTCGACTAACAAATAAAGACTTTGCTCTAGGGATGATCTGGGAGGATGATGTAAAAATTACAATCAGAATGAAGAAAAATTAGGGGAAAATCAAATACCCACATAACCCCCATAAGTACGCCACTGGAAATAGATGTTATGGAGAATTCCTTTATGTTTTTCCCATATTTTGATATTGTATAGAAGAATATTGAAGTAAATTTACCTGGTAAGCTTTACCTTTACTTGTATAGAAGGGAAAGTTGAATTTTTTAAGTATCTGTCATTCATTATTATAAATTTTTGAGCGCCTTTTAAAACTCGCCTCCAGTAAAAATTTGAAAATAAAGTAGCAAGTAAAAAGGAAACGTGAAAAAATAATGAGAAATATCTCGAGAAAAGCATTAATTATAAAGAAAAAGCATGAAAATAATTAAAGAAGCGTAAGAAAAACAAGTGAAAATCATTATGAAAAATAAAATTCTAGCAACGAATTGCGTAACTTTCACCGGCAAAAAAAGTTAGAATTGCGTGTGGAGCCATCTGTTATCGGATTTTATTTTAAAAACATTTTACATTATTATTGTAATATGGTAAAAAGTTTACTTTTGGGGAAGAGATGCGTTTTATTAAAGAAAAAAAATTGTAAATGCAAATAACGAGTAAAATCTTCATTAAGTCCGACCACCTTTATCTCCCCACCTCCTTGACCTTTAACCACCAAAATTTAATAGCATCAATCTCCTTAATACACAAACCTTCCTGCAAAATTTCAGAAATTTTCGACAAAAAGCACAGGAGTTATTAAGCTTTAAAGTGGGTGAACAAAACCGTGTTCTCTCACACACACGAATATAAACATTTATACACACAGAAACAAACGGCGAATTTCTTTGCATTTCTCCACGTTTCAAAGTGTTCCGAATCCAAAAATGTAAAAATCTTGAAGGGCTATTTTTTGACCGATGGTCATACTTTCCCTGTATTATATATAACAGCCGGAAAAGTAAAATATAAAAATTCGAATCGAAAATTAAAGCGAGAAAAGCAAATTTTACGAGAGAATAAATAATGAAAAGGAGGATGAAAGTATATTTACTAAAGTTATATTCCTACTAAAATGTATTGTTAATCCGAAAGTAGGCCCCTTACTCACGAAACCCATCTGGATTCTAATTTATCTTTAAATCTATTCGACCAGATCAAACACTTTCTAATTGACTAAATATTGTTTAAGAGGTTTCATAAAAGATGGTGGGAAGTCCGTTCCAATTAATTCAGCTTTAATTAATGACCAATAGAAAAGTCTTTCTAGTTGAATGTTCGGAAATACAGACAGCGGGTAGCTTTCCAATTTATCTTTAGTTTGTTGTATTCTATAATTGAAAATTTTCCTAACCCCGAGTTTTCATTGTGGGTGTTCTTCTTCCTTCTTCCATAACTTGGAAACACTAATTAATTTGTGAGCTATTTTAATAAGTTGTTAATTCCTGATGCGATTAAAATCAACTCGAAGGAACAACCTTTCTAGGATTTTATTGTTAATTGGCTTGTGTATATTTTCCTCTTCTCAACAAACTGAATTTAAATTTTTCATTTTATAAATTTCAAATAAGTTTAATTTACTTTAACACTAATTATATATGGAATTTTATAATTTTTTAGACATGTTTACTGTTTTTTTTTCAATAAGAATCTCTTTCCAAGAACTATTATAAGGATCGATCCTCTGCAAAGAGAAATACTCTCTCCAAGAATTCTCATAAAGATTCTCTCTTCAAGAATTCTTATAAAGATTCTCTCTAAAGAGGAATCCTCTCTCCAAGGAGGAATACGCTCACAAAAAATTCTAAGGATCGTTTTCAAGGAAGAATCTTCTCTCCAAAATCCTTTTAAGGATTCTCTCTAAAGAGGAATACGTTCACCAAAAATTCTTTTAAGGATCGTTTTCAAGGAAGAATCCTCTCTCCAAGAATCTTTTAAAGAATCCTCTCCAGGATTCATCCTTACAGAGTCTTATAAGAAATTTGTTGTGTTGTACAGTCTTTGATTCTTAGATTTACTTTCAGAATTTTTTATTTTATATTTTTTAGAGTAGAGTGGATGACAGATTAGAAAGAAATGCCTCTATTGATAGCCATTTTCAACGTAGGAATTGCAGTGTAAGCAAAAGTTTGTTTGTGTAGATGCCGGTTTATAAAGTAAATATGAGTCAAACAGAGTTAAAAATAGGAATAAATATTTTAAACTTATAAAACTTATATTCTTTTTAATTAATTGTTGAATTATTTTAGATTTTATTCTTATTTTTAGCATCTATTCGCTTATAAGATTCATTATTTTACAACTTTCGAGGCTTCTGTTTTTATTATATTACTTTTCGATCCATAAATAATGATCATTCGAACAAAAAATTTGTTTTATTTTATAAATATTTCATTTAAAAATGATTTAATATTAAATTTTTGATTATTTTCTCACATTTTTCCATATTTTTACCTTATTGCATTTATTTTTAAAGCCTGTTTACATATGTAAATAAAGATAGAAATTTTTTTTACTTGCTGAAAATATAAAAATTTCAAAAATATATTATAAAATAATTTTTTTTTCTAATAATAAAAAATAATCATCTGAAATATTTACGTCTCGTAATTGCAAAGTTTTTAAATAAATAATATATATATATGTATTTTTAAAATTAAATTTTGACAATTTAATCCGCTAGAAGTCGTCTCGTCGCCTTCCAATTTCTATTTGAAAAACGGACGCCATTTTGTATCCAAAATGGCGGCCTTCTAAAAATGAAAAGAAGAGTAAATTTCAAAATTTCTTCATAATTTTGGTTATAAAATAATGAATATAAACAAAATTTGAATGCTTTAAGATAAAAATGATACCGGATTTTTTAAAATTTACGTATGAGAAACTATAGAGCGTGATGGACAGATAAAGTCAATAAGTTGATAAGTTGGCCTATTATATTTATTTCCAAAAAAGTAATAAAATAAAAAGCTATTTTTCTATATTTTTATCAATAAAATATAGATAAAATCGAATAAAATTAACTATAAAAGAGAGTTTTATTGTAAAAAACATTTATTTTAAAATTTCCTAATATCGCTATCATATTACAAAAATATTCCCTAATTTACATTAAGGAAGAAAGTGTAATAATGGAGTAAAGAAAATCTTCAATAACAAACACGTAGTGTTAAGTTTGTTCCGTTTTCAAACTGTATAAATCATCAGACTCATCCATATGTAAGATATACTTACTTTACTTACTCCGTGGCCACTAGGGGAAAAGAAGGCGCTTTACACAACCGAAAGATGGCGGAGATTTTTTTTCTTCTTCTTCTTTCCTTTTTAGAATCCATCAGTAATCGAAAGTAGGCATGCAGATAGCAAAGTAGCTTGGCAAATAAATGTAGAATAAGCCTGAAGCTATTCATCTTATCTTTCTGCGTACAGTAAATTTCAATAAAAAGTTGTAATTTTGAAGTCGAGAGGTTTGCCCCGAGGATATCTATCTGTCACGGAGGCGGGAATTTTAAAAATAGAGTTTGTCACTGAAAATTCATTCGATCGATATGAAAAGTTATGATACTACTTTAAATATATCCAATAGAATATATATATATATAAACGTATATATAGAAGCTATCCGAGTATATGTAAACAGAATGAAGTGCTGAAGAGATGTGAGAACTTGAAGCCTATTAAGATGAATTTTTTAAAATATTCTCTTTTAATTTTTCTGTCAAGAGCTTTATATATAAAACACTTTGTTTGTTTGTATGTCTGTAAGTATTTTACATTTAAAATTATGTTTTAAACTCTTTCTGTCTTACTTATTCTTTTAAAATGAAGAATGGCAATTGATTTATTTTTTTATACAGTCGAACCTGTAAATAACGGACACTAAAGGAAACATTTAAAATACATACAACATGGCCGTTGTTTAGGGGTTATTTTTGTATGTATTTTAAATGGTCGCAGTTTAGAGGTGGCCGTAGTTGGGAGGTTCGATCTTATTGTATTGGTTTGATTAAATTAAACGATTTATGTTCAATATAATTCATTTCTAATTGAAAAAAATTAGAATAAAATTCATCGTTGCTTTTCAAAATTTTTGTCATTTCCTATGAAGTTTTAAATTAAAAAATTTAATTGATTTGTATGTTCTTATAACGTAATTAAATCCTTACTCTTTCTCAATGTCTCGGTATTGTTACTTGATACAATACCTTAATGATATTGATACTGGGAATTTTTAAAAGTTTCAATAGGTTGCCCGTCTATCTGTCTGTCATTAATCAATTATAAAATCAATTGAGAAAAACCTGTATTCTTTAGAATTAAGTAGCTAAGTTATAGGAATGTACTTTGACAAACGTAAAAAGGGAGAGGAAGAAGACGAGGAAGAAGAAGGGGGGTGTTTTTTAGATAAGAGAAGAGGGAGTATGAACGTGTGGGGCTTATCAATAAGACGAGGGCCACACATAGGAAGTATGAGTGAGAAATAGCGTCAACTAAGAGGGGGCATAGACCTGTGTATCTCGCGTGCAAAACTAAAAACATCTGCTGAAAATTTGGTGAATTGCTATAGGCCTATCATATATAATAAATTGTTAACAGTCACGTACCTGTAAAAATCACATTACAAATTTCATTTTTTATTTCATTTTCCTGAATAAAAATTGAATTCAAATATATAGGACAGACATAAATTGAATAATTTTTCAACACTTCTTAAAAATAACTCTTCGTTAGAATAAACAATTAAGAAAATAAACTAGGTTAATGTTAAACTTATTCGCCATTTATTAATAGTTACTTAACACACATAGAAAAGGGGGGTTTTGTAATTGACACATCTTCTTCTCCCCTCCTTTATAAGTTAAGATTGAGTAATGCAACAGTCGGGCCTTTAACAACAAGCGATGAGACAGAAAAGGGCCTCCTTAATTGACACAACCCAAAATGATCCCCAGCTTTACACAGTGGTTACTGATAGAGGCAACTAAATGCACTTTATCTTTTCAAACACTAAATGTCATGTCAAACTATTGATAGTCGAGTATAGAAAAATAAAGGAAAAGACTTAACTACGAGTTAAATTTGGATGGAAGATGAGTGAGAAGAAAAAGAAGAAAAAAGAAGCAATAAAAAATAAAAAATAACTTACCTTAAATATATTCTGAAGTCGCAGAATTTATCTGAAAAAAAAAATTTATGATAATAAATTCACGCTTAAAATATTCAATAAAATGTACCCTTTTATATCGACACTCCGCCCAATTTATTTAATATATTCATCAATAAAAATATATTTTATTAGATATCTCGCTTATAACAAATTCGGTTATGGTTCACCACTCCATTCAATTTGCAGTCCATAAAAAAAGAGCTACATATACTTAATTTCTTCTTTTCCTTTAACACTGTACAATCTACTTATTCAGAAATGGAGTGAAGCACTATTTTCCACAATGTCTTTCAATGTCCGGTTCTCGCTTTAAAAAAATAAAAAAAAAATAAAAAAAAGAGGGGAAGAGGAGGAGGAGGAGGAGGAAGAGAGAGAGAGAAACCATTCCAATCTTTCAGACGTACAACCTAGTTTCAACAAAAATCAATGAAATTACAACAGAGTAGACTTACACACCATCTTTCTAGACAAGAGAATAGCAGAGATTTCCAAGATGCTACAATAGTAATCCTGTGCTGGGATGTGACTGAAATTTTCTATTGATTCTTCTCACAGTCGATATATAGAAGGGCATCTCTATTAACAAGAGTTTCTTCTAACTCCTTATAAGGGCAATGGCACTCTACTGCGCTTCTTTCACATTTCGTACAACTTGTTTTGTGCCTATAATTAGCGCTTGTCACCTACACCTGTTGTGCGACACAATATCTAGCATTGTAAATTGAGAATTTAATTCGTTTTTAAAACAGAAAATGGCACTGTTTTCGATTGAAAAAAGCCGAATATTGATGATATTTTCCATTAAAAAAACTGTCAAAGTATCGTTTTTAAATGATTAAAATTATATCTTTTTTTTTTTTATTAGGTGGTTTGATAATTCATTATAATCCTACCAGAGTGAAGGTAACGCTAACATAATAGATGATATCCTGATAATGTAATCCTGTAATAGGCATTTATTATGCTATCTATCAGCAGGATTTCGTGGTGTTTTGTATCAGAGTAACCCAAAATTGCGTTCTAAACGTTTCAATAATCTAATTTTTTCTTCTTTTTTTATTGTTACCTACCAAGCTGATGGGATTATTTATTATAATCCCCTATAGATTGTGATTTTTCATAGCTTTAAATCTGATAATCTGATAATATGATGTAGAATTAAGCACTCATCCCTCTAACTCACTACGGGGGAACCTCATTATTTGAACTTTCAAACGTGTTTAAACTTTACATTCATTCAAGTTGTTGAAAACGTATGTTTTGCTTACGTACAAACCCAATGGGAAAGAAAATAGATGGAAATTTTTATAAAATATAAAAAGAAATCGAAAATATCTTCATCTTTTGAATAAAAAAAAATATATATATATATATAAATTCTTGATTTTTTAGTTGGCTATTTTTTTTAAATAAAAGAATATTTTTGAAAATAGAATTTGAAGGGGGGTGGAAAAAGTCATACCTCAAAAAACCTTTCTTTCCCCTCTTTCCAAAAATTCCATTAGGTTAGGTTTTTCTCAAATTATCTTTTTCGCACGCAATTCCTGTTTGAAGAATTTTCAGTTTTGCAGGAAATATTTTTACGTTTTTGTAGGAGTTATCCTCTATTTCCTCTTCTTAAATTTTTTTTTAAAGATGCACACCTGTGTTATCTCACTACACCAATCTCTAAAAATAACATCTCAAAAAACGAATTTCATTAACTTCAACTCTTCAAATTATAAAAATAAACTGAAAATTCGTGTTAATTACTTTCGAAAACTTAAAAAAATTCGAGCGTATTTTACAAGATCCTCCGGAATATTGAGTTATCGATGACTTAAAGAGGGGGTATGAAGATGTTTCGAGTAAATCTTATGTACAAACGATGGTGTTTTCTAGATAAAAAACGTGCATTACGTGTTCTTTATATGCAAAAATGTAGACGAATACGTAACATTTTTGAAGATTTCTAGTATAGGGTAGGTGACAACCGCACAGACATTTTCATTATAAATAACCAAAGGTACAGCTCGATAGTCAACACGGGGCATGCTGCACCAAACACCGATCCCTGCACCAGTTCAACATGTTTCTATTGTAGCTCAGATTTTCTACACTCCCCAATGTATGCCCCTTAATCCTCTATCCGAAAACCACCCCTATCTACATAATAGATCTATTCTATTCGGGTTTTTCAGACAGATTATCTTTCCTTTTAGCGATTTTGGTCGCTTGACAGATGTGAACGGATCGTTGTCGAGAAAAGGTTTTTATTCTGTTCTTTTGTGTCTATCATGTTTCTAGCAACAGAGTGTATTAAAGCAAAGCATGCGGATGAGATTTTGGAAATTTGCCAGGTGTCAGTCATACCCGAAGTTGGAAGGGGATGGAGATGAAAAAAAATAATATATATATATACACCTAAAGATTGATGGCAAACAACTCCATATTGAGATTGCCTATGGCAACGGCTATTAACATCAATGAAGAAACTCTGTACGGATCCACCTGAGGGCATTAGTTTTGTTGTGTTGTACGATACAAAATGCCTTACTTCAAACAAAATTCTGAAACAATCCTCTTATTTCTTAAAAACGACATTAAAAAGTGTTTTTTTCGTCCAAAAAAATACGCCTCCAACATGTACAAGACTTGCAATGAGGGATTTTAATCACTGCTGTGTAATGAAGAGCCTTAACTAAAGAACCTGTAAAATATTCAGGTGGTATAAGAATTATAATTACTTAGTGTATAGGTTGCTTTGGTTTATCTGGTTACGAGATTTGCAATAAATATTAATAAAAATCTATAATATATAGGGTGAAAGGAGGCTTTGATATACCACTAACTTGTACACAGTTTGTAATAAAAAGGGTTTTTAAAGTTAACGTACAAAATGTTTAGCTGTATCTCTAACGTGTAACAGATTTGCAATAAAGGGTTTTAATTGTATAGCGTACAAGATGGTATCGATAACATCTGCTCGGTGTGAACGGTGGTAAGTCACGTGTCCATGCCATCGTCGATTTTTACTGCCATCGCTAGCTAATCAGCACTCGAACACTCCCGAAGAATGGGGGCAAATGGAGAGACGTGGGAAAGGGCCCATTCACGTTTTCTCTTCGAAAGTTCATTGGTTGTGCGATAACGAATCGTTTTCGCATAAAACTACAATCAGATCGCCCGTAAAAAGAGAAAGATACAACAAAAAAAAAAAGACAATTTACGATTTTGATTTTACGGTCGTACAAACAAGATACTATAGTGTAACAACTGACTACGAGGAGTCATCGTAAGATAAACCTTATCTGAGTGATTCACATATGTTTCAATGTATTGGACTCACGTACGTATTATGTTGCGAGTTTAGTAATATTCTTTGTGATACAGTCGCTTAAAGAATTAAGAATAAATGGTCACTGGGCGTGAGATCGATATCGCATTCTATTTTAGTTCTATCCTCCAGCTCCAATTTCTGGTATTAATGTTAATGCTATATGATTCTTTCGCACACTACACAGTACAGAAGAAATTTCAACACTTGCAGGAAATTTCTCTGTAACTTCACTCGAGTTTCTCCACTGTAGACACATTATCTACTTATTGTAACTTGACAGTGATTAACATTTTCAAAAATAATTTACGTTACTGATCAAATTTAAATCGGATCAATGTAATTACGTGCGTTAAGGGGTTAAGAATCCTAATTGCTCATACACTAACACTGGTTACTAATACTAAACAGACATAAATAATCGATGTATGTAACTTATTTAAGAATACAGGAATCAGTGGCGCATTATTTTATGGGCAAAAAGGGCAATTGCCTGAGGACCCCACCAACGGGAGACCCCAAACAAATCTTATATAAGAAAATATTTTCTCGAAGAAAAATGTCTGAAGTCAACACTACATTGGGCCTCCTAATTCAAATTTACTTGAGCCTCATGAAGCTATAACGCTTCACTAATAGGAATGTGAATATATAAGAATATAGATCACTGTTTAAATCGGAAACCTGCCGTGGCAAAAATATTTAGTACAGGCACGAGTCCAGTTTACACAGGTTTCACTGTACGTGCATTATTTATTTGTGTTCAACATTACTAACCATTGTTAATATATGAGCAAGTAGAATTTGTTAAAATAAACTTCTTGTAGGCTACACTCATATATATATAAATGTAGACAGTTAAACTTGTTTAAATATAAATTAGTATGAAAACACACAGAGACAAAGATAAACGCAGACATATACGAAGAAAACACAGACACAAATATAAACGTAGACATATACAAAGCAAATTGGCACACAAATAAAACTATTATCATATATAAAGGCAATCAGTGAGGCAAACAAGAACATAAACACATATAATATTTAAAACACACTACAGTTAAACACAAGCATAAACGTAACAAGGTCAATTTTATCGGTTTGTGTACGGAATATTTAAAAATATGGCCTTGATTTGATTAAGAAAATGTGAATTTCTACTTTACAAAATACTAAAAAACTAAGAAAGAATATAATGAATAAAATAAAAAGAAGTTTCCTTTACTTTCAAACTAACAATTGAAACTTTTTCATTGTTGAATTTACAATGACCCGGATAAAGCGTATACCATTTGTAACGAGTATTTATTCATTTGGTATATATATTTATCACTTCGTTCCCCGCTGAACATTCCGCAAACTTTGCACCATTACGTAAATTGCCTCATTTCGGCGAGCGACTGCCAATTAGGAAAAGGCTACACCTCTCACCGCTGACGTCAGCCGCATGACGTTAACTATCTCAGACACTCCAACGTCCCCGTCACGTGACCTAATCCACTTAAAGGACAAAAATTAATACTGGAGGGGGCAAGTCGCATTCGCTTCGATTTATCAGGGATTTTTTTTTTTATGTATATATGTCTACCCCTTTACGATTTAAACCCACACCCCGATTAAATTAATCTAGACTTTTTTATAAAAAAACTATAAAATCATTTGCATATAGATGGAATTTTCCGCAATTAAAAAGTGATTAAAATGGGGTTGGCGAGTGTTACGTCACGCAGTTTCGCTTTCCCTTCAACTCCTAAATGAAATTTAAGGCTTTTAAGAGATTAAATTATTGAAAGTGTGATGTAATTTGTATACATCTAAGCATTAATTTGTTTGTGTTCGAGTCGGAAACAAGATTTATGACAATGTACGGATGCGAATGGATTGTATCAACACACACACACACACAGACACAAGCGAGTATACTTCGATTCGCAAGAGCCATATCCTTAACACATTTATCATAGAGAAAGACTAGTTTAAAGCATCGTCCACCCCGAAATTCCATACATTTTATATATATATTTTAACAGCCCGGAGAGTTAATGGAACAATCCAACGTGACGAGGTTACGATTTCCCAATTAACCGTTCATTACGGATAATCGAAAACCGCGTCAAAATTCAAAGATGGAAGGAATGTTGACGATCCAGCAATTAGCAGACCGACGATTATCAAAGGAAAAGTTGTTACTGCACTTTTTTTTTCCTTTTTTTTTTTCTTAGAATAATAAAACATTGGTTTTTGCCTTGGGTCATTTAACTTTTTGACATGGTGCTCGTCCATTAATTGCATCTTTCTTTCTGTGACGTTTGACTTCTATTTAATATTGATAGTCTCGTGTTAATTAATTAACTTGACACGGATAACCTTGGTAGATGGAGAGAGGAAAAAAAAAAAGTGAAATAAATCGTAATTTAGCTCCTATCATTGTCAGTGATTCTACAAGATGATGATGATGATCATCATCATCTTTTGTTAGAAAAGAACAATATCGTTGTTTTATCTTTAAGAATTCGTAACTATTAGGGGAGATCGGGGCAAGATCGGCATGTTAAGCTTTACTTAAATTTTGTGTAATAAATACTGCTGTAAACTGAAAAAAAAGCTTTGCATATTGTCTATTGGAATGTTACCTTACTATAGAACTGGTTAAAATCAGTTTGGAAATAAAAATAATTAAAATAATTACAACTTTACAAGAAGAGANTTTCCATCCAACATTTCGAGTTAAGAGCCATGAATTAATGAATAATTATCAAATTTGAATATTACAAAGATGAATACAACGCTTCAATTTCAGTCAATAATTGATTAAGTGAAGTACGGAAAACATTAAATAATTCATTAATTTTGTTTAAAATATTATTTTAAACAACATTATTATTCATTTTAATTAAAATTAAATACGAGACGACGAAGAAAAACAAATGAATAAATCAAATTTTCTAGTAAATTCACGATTCTTTTTCAAGATTTCGAAGGAGATTTAAGAATTTTTATCCGAAAAAAAAAAAAAAAAGGATTTCTTCTAAAGAATAAACAGGAATTAAAGTTTTAAAGTCGGCAAACGAGTGATTGAAGGTCGAAGAAATCAAAAATGGCGGATGTAAGTTACGTCACACGAGGAATTTGTCGTAACACAGGGAACGTCACTTAAGAGTTATAGTTAGAAATTTTCAATGTGTAAGATGCGAATTGTCGTTAATAAGTAGATCGATAGTAGTGATATATATATATATATATATTGTGTGAAGTGCAAAACTTTTAGGATCGATTCAATGTCAACACAAGAGCCAGCTGTTGTCATTGTGTTCACGTTTGGTAATAACAGTTCAGCTTCTTTGATGTTTTGATCGATCGAATTTGACACGAAATGTGGTAATTTAATAACAAATACATCGAAAAATGTGTGCGAGGAGCTATAATAACAATTTTTATGCGAGGATAAAGAGATTTCAAACTATCATATATCATAAATATCTCCAGGTAAGAATTTCTAACCCCCCCTTTCCTCCCTCGCTCACTCACTCACTCTCTCGTCATTTTTCAAAATCAATTAATCTAACAACAATTTTATATAATGGATTATCGTTGCATAAACACGATATTGCACGCAATATCCTTGATATAATTCCTATTTTATCAAACCAGGAAGGGACTACAATGTTTTAAAAACTAGTTCCTGCAGTGAGAAGATTGGGTCGAGTTAGCTTGAATTGTGTTACGTTGTTTGGAGTCAATGACGTCGTAATCTAAGAAAAACAGCGTAACAGAGATATTACCAGTTATTTTACCTTAACTACCGTCACTTAGAGGGGGAGAGAGAAGTGGTTTTTTTTTTCTGTGTGTATGTGTAAACGTAGAGAGTCGAAGGTAGGTGGATAAGAATATTGATTGTCAAGTGGGCAATGAGACGTAGACAAGGGTGTTCACCTGTACGTGAGAATATATACAACGGTGAGTGAATGACTGAAATTGTTACGAAACAAGCAGAAAAGGGTGTGGCAGTCGTAACACAAACGAATTTTCTTGAATTACAATGTACCAATTTTAGTTATTTCTCGCAGTCTAGCGTATAAATAGACAGGGATTTTTTTAATTTTGAAGGGTTTTTTCTCCCTACAGCGTAATGTTACTCCATGATAAAATTAACACGGGGACTTGTGTAAAAACGTAAGAGATCATTGACCAATTCGTTACGGACATAGAAAATATGCGAATGGCAAACCTTAGTTCGACCTTCCACGAAGATAAATCTCTTAAAACTGTGCTTCTACAGGGTAATTTACTAGTACTAGGATAGCAATAAAACACATTCCTGCTTTTACTAAGCGGTTTTTCTCTGCGATTACACACCCACCGTAGCCTTAAGATATGATTGAAGAGAAGATGCATGCATTTGCGTGCATCCTGCTTCAATCAGTTCTTTGATATCACGCAATCCCTTAAAACTAGCTTTGCATCCCTTCAAAGTTATTTAAAATATATACATAAAAGAAAATGTGTGATGTAACTTTATAAAAATTTAATTTTTAACGCTCTATAACATCAATTTTTCTATTGTTTAAGAAATTAATGATGAAAATGTAAGCAGATAATTGATTTTTGCTTGATTTCAAAGTGTAAAAAGTGCGATTCTCAAGTGAAAATTTCATATCATTGGTTGCAGTCGAGTTAAGAATTTGAAAGAGGAAGCCAGTCAATCATGAGGAAACCAAAAAAATGTTAACTAAACTAATGCTTCGGTTGGATTCACTTATGTTCAACTACAATCACTCAATAGGGATTTCTTTCATAAAATATATATCAAATTTTAGATCTAAGGCTATAATTCTCGACGTTGTATATTTTTTTTATTATTATTATTTTATATTAACAAAATTTAGATTTTAGTGAATTAATATTCTTGGTAAAAGTCGCTCTTCCGTAACATTTTTGAAGCTTTTATATTAATTAAAGGAATTGTCACGCTTTAATACCGCTTAAATAATTACGTTGGGAAGAAGAAAATATAGAAATAATGTATAATTTTTTTCCGAATTTTTATATTATTCGGTTGTAAATTTTTTACTCTTCTCTTGTAGATAGGTTTGCAGTTTTCAAATCTGTAAAAAATTACAGCTTTCAGTCTATTAAACCTAAGCTTTTCCTTTAGAAAACTCTAACAAAACAGCTTAAGTAAATAATTCTAACTCCCTGAAATGGACATAGAAGGGCCCCAAAGAGGATAAAGGGGGGTCTTAAATGCGAAACGAACACGAAAGAGGAGTTGTATAAAGGGTTATTTCTTCTCCAACCCACCATTAAGAGGCCTTTACCTTATACCTTTGTCCTATTTCTTAGCTTAATTTTTAAATATCTAGCTTTATATATATTTATATAAGGGTATATTATCCTAAATTTAAACAATATCCGAATGGCATATTGCATGAAAATCGGTAAGAGTAACAAACAAAAGAATGTCAAAGCCAAATGGAATAAGGAAACAGATTCTTGACTTAAGGAACGGTAGAGAATTCTAACTTTCAGAAGGATGTTTTCAAACAAAACAATCTCCAACGACGAACATGACAGATGTGTCCAGGGACTGCAGAATTGACGATATGTGGTGACAGTTTGCTCATTTCACAAACTGTTGACAGTTTCTTCGAGGTCAAGCTAGTTTGAAGGACCCTCTCATTTTCCTTTTCGAATAATACACAACTGCCTTAATATATATGTGTGTGTATATATATATATATTGATGGTTCTCTATCGGAAATTAACGTGCAGATACATTTACATCGATCTTCGAATCCAGGGAATTGAGTGCCTATAACTCGATTTAACAGGGGAGCAAACTAGATTGGCACAGTTTTCCCTCATGCTTTGCTTCATAGGATTAGAGCAATAGTGATTGCATCGTTGATACCCGAAACAGGGACCATAAGGGACTGTAAGGATGCTTGCCCTGGAGAATCGTATCCCAATTTAATCCTTTATTTCCAGATTTTCCCTTAAGATAATGCATTATCGGCTCAAACACGATATGCCCATAGAGCAACCCATCTAAATAATCTCATTTCGCCAGGAGAAAGTAATAGTTTTTGCTAGTTTTGAAGGATTTTCCTTGAAAATAAATTAAGTTAATTTCACGAAATTAGCATTAGTTGGCTTGAACTCGAGACTTCTTTAGCTATTTTTTTATGGCTATTGATAGAATCAATAGAACTGATGCGAATGGCAGGTGACATTATCAGTTGAAATAACCTGGACATGGTTCTTCGGTGGTTGTATTGTTTCTTACGTATCTGTCAGACTGTCAAATACATCCTGCCCAAAATAGTTCCCTGCAGACCAAATCATGAGGTTTCTTTAGAAAGAATGACAGCTTGAAATCAGAAATCTTTTCACTTCTGTGCCTATATTAGTTGAGGATTTTCTACTCGAATCTTCAAAACGATTAAACTTTTCATGTCATATAATTTACAAAAAATATAAGAGAATTTTTTTTCACTTATTTCTCTAAGTAAATATTAATTTTAAGTTTCTTACAGAGATAATTTTCTCGAGTTTTGCAATCCAAAACACGAATGATTGATTTTATAATCAGTTGAAAATTTTCAACAAACTTTGTTGAAATTCTCTTCCTTCTATAAACACGTGCTATCTATCTACATAATTATGTGTTGCCTCGCATGTTTATGTTATCTTGTTGCTCTTTTAATCCACTATGCATTTATTATCTCTCCTATAAACAGGTGGGCTTTTTTATTAAGTTATCTTGTTGTTCGCTACTCCAACTTACAGCCATTTCTATAGCGCAGTATTTAAATATACGGTTAAATTTGTATTTAAAAACTCGAATTTTTTAATATTAGATAGAAATTATAGTTAATTTTCGATAGTTATAGAAATTAATAACAAATCTTATTCTTAAATCTCATTTATACCACTTACTTAATGGTTGATCGTAAAGTTATATTTATTACTTTCTGGCAAAGTGTATGGATTATAACGCTAATTTTTCGGCAAAATATGCAAACTGTATTGTTAATTTTTCACTAAGGATTGCCAATTAAATCGCTAATTTTTTAGAAAAATATACAAATTATTTCGATAATTTTCCGGCAAAATATACAAGTTATATCATCGATTTCCCAGTAAAATTTGCCAACGATATCCCTAATTTTCCGGCAAAATAAACAAATTACATCACCAATTTTCCAATAAAATATGCCAATTATATTGCTTATTTTCCAGCAAAATACGTCAACTATTTACTTATTTTTCAACATATTTTTGACAACACTCATATACAATTCAACATCTCTATACTATATTTACTTCCACATCCAAGGAAAGAAAAATAAAAGGATAGTAGTAAAAACGTCTATATAAAAAGAAAACAAAGCAGGTGAGATATTTTATTTCACTGTAAAAAAAATTCACATACAAAACAATTATTTTGACATCTTTAGTGCAAGATTATAAAAGCATTATCTTACTTTCAGCAAGGTAAACAAAATATAAACTCGTTGTAAATATGGAGAAGATGGGAGAGTTTTATCAACTTACTAAAGAATCAATTTCTCAAGGTGTTTTCCTTTTATATACATAAATTTATTATTAAACTTTCAATTCGTAATCTTTGCAGGAGTATAAACAAGAAGACATTAATAACAAATATAGCGAGAATCAACATAAGAATATTTTTCTAATATACCATCGTTTATTCACTGCTTCAATTTATAATTCATATATTTAGTTTTCTTACTATTAATAGAATCTTGAATAATATCGAAACGTGTTGACACAGACATATTTTCTATCTCCAACAGTTTTTTTTCCTCCCTTCCTCCTCCTGTTCCTCCTCCTCCTCCTCTTCTTCTTCAACTTTTCCAACTTTCCAAGAATATGTTTAAATTATTGATTCATGTAAAAGATACTTCTCTTGATTTATTATTGATGTATTTTTATTAAAATTCGCTAGAAAAATATTTATTAGGTAAGAAAACAATATTTAAAAATTTAAACATATGATTTTTTTTTTCTTTTCGAATATTTATAAATAAGTAGACAAGTTTGTGTTATATTCACTGAATAGTAATTAGTTTAATGATGTTAGAGTTAAGTTTAATTAATTTAGGACCAAAACACGATTATTAATTATAACTAGACAGGTCCTGTACTTGTCAGGGAGAGTATTCTGCCACGAATTTTGGTAATTTAAGAGGCCCTTTTCCATACAAAATGGGCCTTTAATTAAAACATTTGGTTATTTTGCTCTTCGTTTTTGTGTAATTAGGAAGAAAAAATTGTACGGTTCGTTAAAAGAGGAAACTTTAAAAAAAAATATGGCAACATATTCATTAGTTTTAAGCACTTTGCACAGATTCTATTGAACGAATTCTTGTCAACTCTTCCATTAATAGATCTTTTCCTCCAACTCCACGAGGTGATCAATATGTTTTCCTCCTCATGAACACACTTACTACACTTTCTAACTATTTATAATTGAATGGGGAGAAAGATGAATATATTTTTGCTTTTAATGACATAAAAAAAGAGTTAAAATACACAATATATTTTTAAAAAATGCAATATTTTCTTATCATTTCTCTGAAATGGCGAGTCTGCGAAACCATTTTCAAGCAACCCTCTACTATCTTAAACACGTGATGCATCTGAAATGAAGCTTCTGTATGAAAATACTGAAGAAAGGAATGTATTCAGCCATTAAAAATGTGGCTAAATTCGACAGGAAAGTATAGAAAAACCACAGTTTAAGCCACACATACACGTGGTTTTTCTACACCCCTCACGCGACTTTTAGTTAAGTGAAAAGAACATCAGATTGTTGAAAGGGTGGGTGACCCGAGTCTGATGTCGAGGGGGTGAGAGAAATTAAGTAAATGCGATTATGATATCAGCACTTATTGTCATTTGACAATAGCAGGCGTCAAATGTCGTCAGGTTGTCGCCATAGGAATAGCATGTCTCCCGCTGTTAGAGCATTATATTAAAATCTGGGTGTGAAAACGGGCTGTACGGGGGTCTATCGACTCGTTTTAAAGAGTAAAATGGCTAAAGAACGAATAGAAATTATCCAAAATATCATACTTTTAATGACTGGTTTCGATTAGAAAATCGTCGTTGATCGCGTATATAATACTCAGAATAAATTCACGTTAAGTAGGATAATATTAATTCGCAGGAAAACATTAAATTTGTATGCAGTACAACGTGTTGTATGTTTACACGTTGGATAAAATATAAGCCTGCATATAGAATAGCATTAGTTAGGAGCGAGTCTTTATACGAAATTATGCATAAATGGCGTAACGAGTTTTAGAAAATCGTTGAAAATTGCCATTTTAAACAGTAAAAAATGCATTTTTTTGGCTAATTTTTATCGATATTTTTCATAATTTAATTATTAGAAATTTAATTATTTTAAGATGTGTGCAATATTAAATATTTAACATTTTCTTCAGCAAGATACGATTAAGAAAGTAAAGATTTAACACATCAAAAATGTTCCTATAACAATAATTTTTTAGGATTATATTCTACAATTAAGGATAAGTTTATAGAATAAAACAAAGGTATAAATATTATCTTTATAGGATTTAAAAAATAAATAAAAATACATCTATAATGTTAAATTGGTAGTGTGTGTTATACACCTGTAAACACAGGATAATACGCACATACACAGGATATATAGGAATAATTTGCACAAAATAACAAGCACATACACAGGATATATAGGCATATTAAAACAACGATTTAATAGAATAAATAAGATTATTATAAACGTAAGTTAAGGTAAGCAAAACTCATAAACATGAGCAACGTCCCTATAAACGTTAATTAGCCTTGCAGGATGAGCAATACTCTAACTAAACCTATAATATTAGAGTTATTGATGATCAATATGCACAATTTAAGCTTAGGAAGACCAAACTGATTCAATTTAATTTCGCCATTTCGAATTAAATTTAAACAGAGAACTCCCTTTCTCTGATTAATCGATGATGGATGAAGTTGGAAGCAGTTGATAAAAGAAAGAGGAAAAAAAAAAAAACCTCATATAATTTTTTATCCCATCTTTCATCTCATACCTCATAACACCGCAGCGCCACCTGACTCGGTTACATGACGTCATCAATCAGAGGAACCAAAAAATTAAGCTTTTTTCTCCTCCCTTCCTCCCCACTTCGGTAATTTTAAAGTAAATTAATTATGAAAATGGCATATTACGAAGCGCTCGCGCCATTCTCTTCTTCTTGTTACGTAATTTTCGAGAAATTCTATTTAAGGAATTACTTCTATGACGTCACAGTAGAAAGATTGATCACTTTTCATATTGTAGCGATTGCGATATTAATTTATTCTAGAAACCACTTGGATGGATAAGTGTTATTCGAGTACTTTCTCGCGTGTTGAATACCACTACCAATTGATATACATTCATGCACTTTGCACATCTATCACAATATTATACACTCTTGCAAACTATTCTTGTTTCTAAGAATGGTTTCTATTGTTCGTGCCCTATATTAAGGCGTGTGTGAAGAGAATTTCTAATGCTGCTAACTTAATCCTGTAATGCAATAGCACTCGGTGTAAACTGTAAAAAAACAAAAAAAAAAAACTAAATCTTATTCCTAAGTGTGGGCCTGCATCGTTATTTTTCGCTTGGTTCGTCTTCAATTCTATGCAACTTTGTGTTTCCTTCCTCGAATTTTGTACGACTTTTTCCTCTCGTCTCATTGAATTTATAACTATCTTCGTTTTGTTCCCATTATAGACGTATTGTAAACTGTTTCGTTCCCTTTCTTTGTTTCCGTTTCATCTATCCTTCAAGGCTTTTGAATATTCTTCTCACCTTTTATAGTTTAGCTTTGTTTTTTTTTGTTTTGTTTTTGCTGTTGAAAAATTTACAAGTTATATTTTTGTGTATTCATTTTTATACATTCTTGCTATTTGTTTCCACTTCGATACACTTTTATTGTTTCTTCGCTGTAGTTTCCCTTTTTACAGCCTTTCATAAACATCTGTTTTACTTGTACGCTTTCCCAGGCTATTTTGCTCCAATCGAAAAGGAAAAAAACTGACAAAAGGTGGAAAATATATACAAGAAAATCTATCAGAAAGTAGAAAATTAAAAAAATCACACCAGGAATAATTTTAATTACAGGAAATAAAGTCAAAAATATAGGTTAAAGATTAAAAAATACGACATCTCGAATGTAGGAAATAGCATTTACTTACCCTCAAATTAGGCGCAGGAATTTACGTATGTCAATCATTTTTTAACCACTTAATTATACACATAACAACAGAATTTACACACGTACAGTACACACATAGAAAAATACAGAATCTGAAACGAATCGAAAGCTGTTACAGGGGGGACCGACTTCAGTCAGGAATTCCCATGCTCCACCCTAGGTGTTCCAACTCTCCTCCCACATTCTAGTAATGGGAGATAGTAGCAACATCTCACGCAAACGGAACATTAAGGAACATGTGCAGATCCAGGTCAGGTTGACTGACGGATAAAGCATGAGATTAACTCAGTTAAACAGCAGACAGTTCAATTATAATAATACCGAAACAGAACTCAAAAATGTTTAATGAGTTTAGAGAGGGGTGTTAACAGATCTTCACCACCCTAAACTATTTATTATAATAATTTTAGCAGTACCAAAAGGGGGAGAGACGAGATATAAATTTTGTAACTCGGTAAAGGTGTTAATACCTGACCAACGTAGCCACTTTTCATTAATATGTATTAATGGATTGATGACAAGAGAAGAGATACATAGCCTTGTCTGTTATATTAATTCATTTAGTAATTCACCTATTGTTATTTTAAAAGAAAAGAGTATTAATTAAAGTAAGTAAACAATAATTAAGTGAAGTAAAAGAAAATTAAAGAGAGAAAGACGTAAAGAAGGGGAGAGAAATGCAAATTTCCTCAACACTACATTTTTTAGGTAGGAGCAGGCGAGTGCAATTGATGTGACCTTTTTTCTGCATCTCAAGCATCGTCGAACTATATATCTGGAGCCAGGTGTATGTAAATGAAAGCTATAATATATATAACGTATATATATATATAAATTTTTTTTTCCTAAAGCTCGAGATACTGAGGTAGGAGGAGGAGGAGGAGGAAGATTCTTCAATCTTCCAAGCTTTTCCCGCATAAAAAAGAGAATATTTTACTGAAAATCAACTTTAAATATATATTTTAAAAAATATATATATATAAGTATAGGAATTATTATTTCGTATAATTTATTTTAAACAAGATAGATTTTTATAGATAAGTTATACAGTTATAATTCCGAAAAATATCTCAAATATTACCAACACGCAAAAGTATTGCGAATCGTGTTTAGGAAATAGTTGCTAGAGTCTATATACACTGGCTACATAAGGGATAGGAGCTACATCGTGATGGAATTCTACTTCACGTCACGAAAATATCGACCTAAGAGGTTCTCCGTGATATCGTGACGATTTGCAGACGGTGTTGGTGCTAGACGTTCGAAGATTGTCTCCAATAATTCATCACGAAAGAAGCTCAAAGTTTCTCCGAATTGACTTTTGTTTGGATTTTTTTTTCCTTCGTGTGAGTTTCTTTACAGTTTGTGAAGAAAAACGTGAAATAAATCTGGATCCGAACCTTCGCTCTCACCGACAAAGACTAGCGAAAGCCTGGCGATCGATTAAAATCAATGTGTATTATGGAAACCTCTTATTTAATTTAAACCCCATATTGCTGAGCAAAGTGGAGTATTCCCAGATGCATTTCAAATCATCAATCTTACAACAGCGCTAAGGATAACACTCGGTACATCACGGTGGCATAATTAGTCCTAGTTAGCCATCAGATCCTTGCCTGCTATTGTTTTCTCCTTATCAGATCCTTCGTGACCCGTCCTGAACTGCCTTCAAAGTATAACTAAGGACTTTACAATGTGGAATTTCTTCCCCTCTCGGACTAAAAATCCCGCGAGCTGGGGGTGTGTTTTCACGTTTCATCCCACTATCTTCTCTTCGATTCGTGTTTATTTTTTAAAATACTTTTAAAATATATATATTTTTAGCGTGAAAATTAAAAATTTAACACTAATCTAATCGATATTTTAGTACAAAAGAGTCGATTGATTCGTGTTGAAAAATCATTTTTCTACATTTTAATTGGTACATTTAAAAGGGGACATGAAGTCTATCTTGATGGAAAATAAACCCCAGTATTTTATTATTTATCACGCTATATATTCATGTTTAGAATTTAATAAATTATATAAAGATTATGTAAACGTTTATATATAACAATTAGGTGTTTAGGAACACTACAAGATGCCATAGAGTTACACAGGTTAACACCTGCACGTAGAGATAAAGTAAGCAAGATAATAATACAGGATAACAACTAATTGCGTAGGAAAAAGCATGCAAGGATAAAAAACACGTATTTAGAAATTTAATTTAAATTTTAATAAAATTAAAATTTAAATAATATTTCGTGTACAAATTTTATATAAAGGTGAGTATTGATTCGTGGTGTAAACTATTTTTATTTTTATTTTTTTTTATCGTACAGAAACTGTAAAAGTATCAGAACAGAAAGAAAATACGTTTTTACAATCTGTAATATTAAATATTCTAGTATACAAAATTTAATGAGTCATCCTTAATTAATTATGCGAGGTCACGTGTAAGGATAGAGGTCATATATTCAAGATATGTAAATATATTTACGTTTATATTTTTTATATAAAGGATCCTTATCCTTGCATTATAATTATCCCATGTAAATTAGCATAGGTTAATTAATTAGACTGTGATAGGAGATATTTGCCTTTAACATATTTACATCAAATACATTTTAAACGAAAATGAAATGAAAATTACCCATTTCAATGCTTTTCCTCCCTCTTAAAAGAATATTGACTCATGATAAAGGTCACTTTTCTCTTTTTAAAACGATGTTTCAAAAGAAACTCTGGTATTTTATCATGTTAGAAAGTAAATCCTTTTTTCCCCTTCTATCCAAACATTCGACTTCTGAAAATAAACTGGCTCAATTTTGAATATAAAAAAAGTCTTAAATTTACTTAAATAATTATCGTATTTACTTATAACAAAAAAATGTATATTTATATAGATTTAAATTGTTCGAAAGGTCATTTCTTTATGTCTAAACAATCCAACAAATTCGTCTTTGTCCCAAACCATCTCACGTAGTGTTTGGCCAAGTGCCATGCATTTCCCAAACTTCTAACTTAATCTGTCCTCACACTTAACTGACTTCGAAAAGGATGGACCCAGACAAAAACTTCCACAATACAAATTTTTTTTTAACTAAAAACACTGCGAGCGCCTTTTTTCCCTTTATATTTATTTCCTACAGTGGCAAAAAAGAGCCGCGTATCGGCACGAGGAAATCAAACACTTGGATTTCCAAACCTCATTTTCTAACAAAAATAACTTTAATTAAGCTTAATTATGCGTTTAAATCCATTCCCAAAAAAAATTATCTTGGCTCTACCTAACGTTGGGGGAGAGAAATAAACTTATCAGCAGCAACCAAGTGTAGCACGGACACACATCTCTGGACACACTGATAGTGTTTACTTAACGACTGATGTTGTCTATACTCTATTGCCACTTATGATAGGACTTTTATGGTTTAAGGCGACATAAGCCTGAATGGTGTAGCCGTTACACGAATTTCTAGAATTAATGGGAAGCAATTTATAGTTCCTGTAAATAATTTCTCTTTAGTCGATCCAACAAGAAGATCCCGTGTATTATAAGCTAGCAACGTTTCTCTATCTATCTAAGTCTTGATCAATATTTGGAGAAATTGATTAGACCTATTTACCCTTTCATAATAAGGGAATAATTACTTTCTTCTTGCTTTATTATTCTGTCTTACTGTCAGATTATCCTTTAGTAGTGTAATGGCTTCTCTACTTAATTTTGGTTTCCTCTAGTGCCATCTTCAGCAATGATTTTTGTCTACCATTCTTGTATTTTTATGATTTTCTGCTGTTTATTTATGTTTACTGATTCCCATATCCTCCTCCCTTGCACATCTTTCCTCCTCATTCTCCCTCGTGCTGCTACTTTTTACGATTTCGTTCCTGTTTTGCATCCTCCTCCACGCAAGGATCAATTATAAAATTCGAGAAAATTGGTTGAAAAATTCAATAAAAATAGTAAATTTACACACTAATTCCTTCTTTTATTCGTAAAAAATATCTATTATTTATTTATATTTACTTTACTTTTCAATGCCTATTTTCACTTCTTATCTTCATAAAAATCTCTCATCTCTGACGCTTTTATTCTCTTCGCAATATAAAAAATTCGATTTTTTTCTGTTTCTACATTTTCAAAGACCTCGTAAACGTTTGTTTACTGAGAATTTTCCAAAATTATTGGTAATAAAGTAAAAAAATGCGCATCCATAAATACAATTAAAGCATTGAGCGTAGTAGTACAATTACCGAAATATTTTGAAATTTTTCATATAAACAAACATTAGAGATTATATATAAATGTATTTTAAGCACTTATTTAGTGAGAAATTCAATGCATTTTACAGAATCCCTATTGGTTATTTATATATTTTCTCCTTTCAAAGTCGATTTTTTCCTCTTCAACCTCCCGTGATTTGCTGTCTTTCACGCTTCCATTATTTCTGATCTTCGCTTTCTTTTCATGATTTTATTATTATTTTCACTAACTCAAAATAATATATTTACTGCGAATTATAATCGATATTTTCTACAATAAGAAAGAATAAGATGAATCACATAATAGAAACTGAATACGTCGGTTAATTAGCGCTTAAAATTAATATCTAAAGACAAAAATCGTTGAAAACTAAAATTTAGCACTAAATATTAACAAAAAAACAAAAAAAATCGAAATTTCTTACTTAAAAGTACAAAAAAAAGTAGAAATTGGTACTTAAAACGATGTTTAAATCTTAATTTAACGCTTAGAAATGGTACAAAGCAGAAATTAACACTTAAAATTTTATTGAAAAGTGAGAGATTAAGTACAGTAAAACCTCTCAACAACGGCCACTGAGGAATACATGAAAACGGCCGTTATTCGGAGGTGGTAATTGCTGTTTGGAGGTTATTTTGTATGCATTTTTGTTTAAAAAATGAAGAAATGCCCGCTGATTAGAGGTAACCGTTGTTAACAGGTGACCGTTATTTAACCTTGTACTTTTGTACACGACTTTTTAAAGAACTAAAATCACTAATTAGTATTGGAAATTTTAATACTTAAAATTACTGAAATATTAATTTAATTACTTATATTTTTAAGGCTAATTCCTGACTTTAGTATTCTTAAATACTAATTTACAGTGTTAATTATCTTAAATCCTACCGCTAATTTCTATTGTTTAGTACTTTTAAGTACTAATTTTAATACTAATGTTTACTTTTCAGTGGTTCTTCAGTAGTAATATTTAATATTTTTAAATATTAATTTCTAATTAACGAGTATCTAATGAGTGTAATCACGTGATTTCTCTGTGTTTTACGCTTCCATTATTTCGAAACTGAATGGAAAAGTGCGAAATTTTATTATTTATTATTATTATTTTCATCTCACAAACCAAGCAAATGTTATATTTACCGAGAATCGCTGGGTGATATTATTAATACAAGTGGAAAACGTTGTACGTAGTAATTTGAAGAAGTGAAAAATAGATTTGCAAAGTGCAGAGTATTGGTTAATCGATCGAAAACACTCATTTCTGTGTTAGAGCGTCGTTTATAATTACATTTACAAGGATCTCAAATTAGGTTGAGTGTCAACTTATAAGAAAATTTTCCGAAATTTCTTCTTTTTTGTTTTTTTTTTTTTTAATAATTATTTTGATATCTAACACGCTAGAAAATATCGATTAAAGTTGTACAGATGTACGTAAAATAAACACTAAATTATAAGTAAATATATATAAACACAAAAACACGTGTAAGCGTATAAACAGTACGCAAATAAGTACAGACTATAATGCTAAACTAAAAACTTGCACGTTGTAAACACGTAAACAGCATAGACAAATGTATATAATATATATATATATACGTACTGTACAAATGCAAAATATTCATTAAAATACATATACAGAATAGTGCACATTCTTACGTCATTCTTGTGCTTCTTTTATAATGAGGAAGAGTAAATTATGTCAAACTGACGTAATGGTGTACAGTATACTATAGTGTACTGTACACTTTTACAGCGAAATAACGTAATTATTAGATTTTCTCGTAAGAAAAGTGTACGAATAACGTAATTTTGGCGTAATAGTGTACGTTATTCTGACAAAACGATGCTTTTGTTTCGTCAGAATAGCGTACAGCATCACGTCAATTTGACGTCATTTCACGCTTCCTCACTGTAAATGAACACAAGAATGACGCGAAAATGACGCAAGAGAGCGCGCTATTCTAACGAATACGCTTTTAAACACACAAAAGCATACACGAACACACACGTGAGCATTACAATATACAAAAAATTATAATATGAACGAAATCAAACAAGTTAATTTCGATTTAAGTATTGCTTTACTATTAAAAGTGCGGTTAATAACGTCGAAGTTATCTTCATCAATGAAATTAATTCCGATCGAAATGTTTAATTATTCATATTTTTGGGCAAACATTAAACACTAACAAACGGGTGGACGAATCATAAATATTTAAAACTTTCGACTGGATTACATCATTGAAAACTTAGCATAATGATACGGATGCAGTTGGCTTCCCTATCACAAGTTACACTTCTCTGCAATTCTATTCGGCTAGAAGATATGCGGGGGTGTTTCTGTCCTCAACGCTTTAAACGGGGGTCCGTTTTCGGTCCGGCTTTAAGAAATAAATCACTGTCAAGCTGTCAATGTCAGAGGTGTGAAGTTTGTCCGAGTTCCGCCCTCCGAAATGCAGACTCTAATGCAGCAAGATATGGGAGGTGTCGACTGGATGCAGCAAGATTAAGTTTATTTCGAGATGAATCTGTTGGAAGTCAATCCCCGTTTGTACCGAGTTTTTTTTTCCTTTTTTTCTGTGACGTAAGATTATATATGTGTCAACAGATTGAATGAGATCTGAAGCAAGATATATGCGTGGAAATCTTGAAGGATTAAACAGTCTATCTGTAAAATTGAGAAGGAAAAGCAATCTGATTGATTGCATTTCTATCATTTTTTTCATTTATTTGCTATTAATTTTTTAAAAAATATATTAAAAACACTCCACAATTTAATGTATAACGTTAATTAAAAAGTACATATGTTGGGATACGAACCCATGTCTAACTATGAAGATTTTTTATATATTTAAATAAAAATTAATAGTAAAAGCTTTATAGATGTGGACTCGGACCCTAACATATGTATTTTTTTAATTAATGATATATTAAGTTTGGGGGGGTTTAAATACAATTTAATAAAAATTAATAGTAAAAACCTTCCGAACTTAATACAGTAAAACCTGTGTAAACCGGACTCGCACGGTACTAAATATTTTCTCCGGTTTGACAGGTTCTTATTTAATATAGAAAATCGCTCTGTTCCGAAGAATTTTTTCCGTTTAAGCAGGTTTTCTTCCCGTTTTGCATAGCACTTACTGTATATACCATTAATTAAAAAGTACAGTACATCTATTGGGATCCGAACCCACGTCTGCAACTATAAAAGCTTCTTTTCTGTTCTATCCGAACGTAAAAATATATTTTTAACAACTGGTTAGAAGAATTTCCAGCCACAAAGGGGGGATGGAAACACACCTCTTGTGATCACACAGAGAATTTCTCTAACCAGCTGCTATTACATTCTGTTTCTATGGGATAGTTCCACAGAAGAATTCTACAGATTTTTCCGACTTAAACTAGATTCAAAAACAGGTTTAAGAACCTGTTAAGGTCTGTAGAAATCAAAAAAGTTTTTGATGAAATTCCCGTTTCGAATATTGAAACCAAACAACATCTAAGATTACATCTCAATACATTGCTGACGAAATAAATTCGTTTAAAATTCTACATTAAATTGGAAACAAAATATATCAAAATTATATAACCAAAAGCCGAATTTTATTAAAAATTAAAATATATTTTTAACCTAAAACTAAGCACAGACAAACGAACGGACGAATTAAATTCAAATTATAAACAAAAATAAGCTTCGAATAACCTATTCCGATTGACAAAAAGGGCTAATTTACGTTATAAAATATGTAAAATGGATTCATTTCTTCCATTGAGAAGTTGATGCAGAGATGATAAAACGTTGAAGCATCGATCCTGCAAGGAGACAACAACAAAACAGGTGAGAAATCCTTTAAAAAAGAATGCAATTTATATACGAAAAGAAAGTTTTATGACCTCTTTGATAGCTGGAGAAAATCATAAACTAGACCATAGTAAATCTTAAACAAGGCTAATTCATTTCCTACGTTTCGACCCCCCCGTCCTTTTCGAGTGTGCAGATGATAATGATAATGACAGGTTTAGTTAATTAAAAGCCGCAAACACGCAAATTTGTGGTAATGCAGATGAATTCGATAAACAAATAAACAGATATGATTTCATTATTTTCCAATTCGTGTTATCTGGAGCGGAAACAGTACGGAAGGGTGCAGGTGACAGGATGTGTTTCCCTAGGCTATAAACGACCCAGGTAATTAATGATAATTAACATAATTATCGTCTACTAGTGACTTTCGACCTCATTCAACGACGAATTTTTCCCTTGACAAGTTTTATGGCCTCTTAATACATTTCAGGAAGAAGGAGGGGGGAAGAAAAAAAATTATGTGTTGCCTCCTAACTAGTTTCCTTTGGTCAGAAATTCTTAAGGTTATAAAAGAAATTGTTAGAAGGTATTTTCCCGACCTCCAACTTACGTTAAAAGTATAACAATAGCATGAATGACGTTACTAAAAGTAGAAAATAGAAAAGTAGTTAAAAAATTGCTATTTATTCTTTAATAACTTTTACTACTTTTCACTCTTTTACACGGAAGAATTTTTAAAATGCTGACTTTAGAATCTAATTTAAAGCTTAATTTCTTGTTTGTTTTTGAAATTTAATCAATTATATATTTAAAAAAATTTTTTTATAAGTTAAACAATTAATTAATTAAAGAGTTATAATTAATTCCCGTTTAGAAAAAAAAATAAGTATTTTAAACGTTAAAATTAGCTAACAACCCCTACTTTTTATATAATATCTGTTTAAATTTGCAATTAATTTCGGTTTAAACTTAGAAATTGCTTAATAAATAATTTAAATTTTAATTATTTTACCGTTTAAACAGTATAAAATATAATTTTAAATTTTAGAAATTAATTAAAATATTTTTTTCTACTTTTAATTAAAGAAGATGGCTCATAAATCCATTTTTCCCCCTGCATAAAAAAATTGAATCAGAGATAATAAAAATCGAGATAATGCATCCGATTAAATAATTAAATCTCATTTTAAACCGATTATCTGATCTGAAAAATTTATTCTCCATATTTTATTACCCGGGAGATCATTCAAAATTATACAAAGAGGAGGAGGAGGAGGTGGAGGAAACGGAGATGCAGAAATTAATGCTAATTTTTTTTTTTACATTTATAGTTTTGTTCATTGACGACGACAATAAAACAAAATTTAAGTGCAATATCCTACAAGATTTTGTTAATAATTGTTACTTTTATCTTAAATATTCTTTAGTGGTTCTTGATTTTTATGGATGTTGAAGGATGAAGATGAGAGCCGATGATGCTGATGGAAATTGCTCCCTTCTTAAATCACGATGGACGATCATCAACTTCACTTAATATATAGAACGATGGTTATTAAGAGATCCTTACTATGATTTCCTACTCAGGATTTTACCTGAACGAATAATCATTATAAGGATCTCTGTATACAAGAAAAATTCTTAATATCCTCTTAGGATTTCATTATACTTTAGAAACTTCCAGTTCTTCAAGAAGCATCTTAAGGATATCAGCACAAGTAAATATTTGCATTATCTAGATCCTGTAACGTGTAAGAAATTCACAATATAATTAAGAATCTTTCAGCACTTAAAGCAATTAGTGATGTCAGTACATGTAAACAGTTTGAAGCATCTTAAAGATCCTTAAATATGGTTTTTAAATAAGATTTTTCTGCATATTTGAAAATTTCTCAGGGTTTAAACCACGTGAAGCATCTTCATAAGGCTCTACATCTTTACAGATGCTTAACAAGTCGTTGCATCTTTGAGGAGGATTGCATACACCTTCGTAGTTAAGTGTGTAGTATTAATTGTATCAATGTCAGAAGTTTAATAGTTTTACAGCAGAGAAAAATAAGGAAAAGTTTCAAGTTAACAAATAGATTAACACGTTATTATCGGCGATAGTAAATTGAGAGGATGGCAATAAAGTCCCATATTAAGTGGAGAACACGCTCTGTCAATCACGGTTTGCGACTAGACCCAGTGTTGAGAAAATATTCAAATCCCCGAAGGTGGAAGAAGGCAGAGATACGGTTGATTGACGCCCTCCCTTCTTCGCAACATTAGCATCGTTCCGTGACCGATGTGAAGCGGGTTGAAGAAAATTTCTCTGATTCCTCTGTATGTGGTGGGCTTTGGAAATTGAAGGATTGCTTCAATTGACAGATCCTTAACGAAGGTGCACGACAAGCGAGCTATCAATCAGTTGCTCCTCTTAATCTGGCTCTTCTTGTGTTCGCTGATTCGTTGTAAAGGCAACCTTGTTGTCGTTGATTTATCCGTGTAATGTTATAGGAACTGCTCCAACGATTCTAAGAATCTCTCTTAAAACTGTTTGCCCTTATAATTTAATTTCTACACTCCAACGGTATGGTTCTGTGATTGATTTATGCAATCTTCAGCGGAGCAAATCAGTCATAATGGCAAGTCGACCCCCCCAGTTGAAGTGTTATGTGGGTTGAGTTGTCGGGGTTAAATCGATGTGACCATCTTGTAAATGCTAATGGATCCTAACCCGGATTCGAATTATTGAGCTGAACCATTTGATCCGGTGGCTCGTTTACAAATTTATTTTTGCATATAATTCTTGGCTAGTTTGTGTGTTCCGCTTTTGGTTTTATGACTTTATCACCAGATGGCGCTAATAATTGGAAATTAACACTATTTCTGTCATTAATATTGTTAATGACATTCTTATTTTCGAAGAATTAATGTCACGCCTTTATAAATTAATAAAAGTGCGTAATTATAAAAATCGATTTAACTCTTATAATTTTGATGGAGAAAGTTATATATTATCACTAAAATAGAGAAAATTAATTGTTCAGTCTAACAAAGAATCGTTGTTTATAATGTTCAGTGGAAAAAAAAAAAAAAACGTATTTAACAATAACCTTCGAATCCTTATGGCTTGCAACTAATCAATAATTACAATCAGTCAACACGGACTTAACAATCAGTGAGGTGTTCAAACAATCACAAACCACCTACACGTGTCGTAACAATTAGCCCGTTATATAGAAGACTGTGACGCAACGATCACAATCAGCCTGTTATCTGACATAACAATATTATCAACTTCTACGTCACGTAAACAACAACAACAAATTTATATGACGTTACGTATATACTGACTTGTATAGTTTGATTGTTACGTTATGTATAAGCTAACTTGTAAGTTATACATGACGTAACAATCAAAAGCACAGATTCAACAATCAAAACAATGAATCCTATATAAACACTAAGCAGAAAATAAACATTATCCATTATTCTACCAAACAATTAAAAGAAATCTTGTGTTTTTGAAAACGAAACTATCAAAACAAACTCAATTGTTTGTTTATTTATTTAAACACGAGTTGAAACTTTTGCATTAAAAAAAAAAAGAAAGAAAAAAATAAGTAAATCGAGTACAGTTTATCGTAATCTCGGCTATCATTAAATAATCAAGCAAATTTCATTGTTTAATGGCAAATTTTTTTTAAAATCCCTTTATCTTTGCTATTGTTACTTCGAGTATTTCAATTTGTATTTTTTTTCCATTTCTCGACATTTAATTTCCGTACTTTAGGAATTTTTTTTATTCAACTATTTAACAGAGCAATGAGTAGAAGCAATGAGGAAAAAAAAAAAACAGCATGCCATCTCATATGCCCACATTAAGAATTTTTTTTTTTTTTTTTTTGATCCGAGGCATAATGAGTTTCTTTCTATTTTAATGATTTCTAGCACCGTTTATTCATAAAAAAGCAGCACAAATCTTGTTTTTTTACAACACATTTTTATAGTCGATTAAAATTTTCTTAATTACTCAAATATTGCTTTCTCGTGTGTTATAAATACTGAATTTTTTCCCTCAAAAAATGTAAAAAAAATAACATAAATTTGCAGCTGTTATATCTAAAAATTACAAAATTAATAATCAATTATATTATTTTGAATATTTTTCCCTTCCAAAAATCTGTTAATGGCGTCGTAGGAGGGAGGAGTGAACAAACATGTACACTCCTCCACCTTTTGTACTTGACAATATATTATTATATCACGCAATTCAGAAATTACGAGATTCTATTGTCGACAAATTTTCTGTTATGTTTACAATTATCAATGAGAATGTTAGGGAATTCATCAAAATATCTAACGAGACAAATTTAATTTAATTAATTTTTCCAGTAATTAATGTTGCTTCTTCTTCTTTTATTCTTTTTTTTTACAATTTTTAAAAATTTAAATTCCATTTATATTAGTTTATTTATTAAATTAAACATATTAAAATATTTATATACACAAGAATAAAAGAATTATTACGTATTATAGTTAAAACGTAACACCAATAATAGTAGTTTTCATTATTACGTATTAGTATACGTAACAATAAAAAATTTTATTACGTTGGCGTAATAATGAAAACTACTTTTACGTATAAACGTGAATTATTACGTTTTACTATTGTTACGTTGTTATTACGCGCAATGACGTTAACTTTACTTACTAATGACGTAATAATGGTTCTAAACGCAACTGATTAATAATTGTTACGCAATCGGTGTCACTATTGCGTAATAATAAATTATTATTATAGCGTTATAATAGAATATAATTGGATGAAATCCGTGTTTATTATATTGTTACGTAATTTAAAATTTTTTAAAGAGAAAACTAATTTAATTTTAAAAGTTTAAAAGTATTGTACTTATTGAAATATTACAATAATTAAAATAAAAATGGTGTAATAATAAATTTATGAATGAAGATTATAGGATGAAGGAATTTTGTTATATTTATTTTTCAATTTGTAACTTTCATGTATAAGCAGGAAAGTAAAAGAAGTTTGTTCGTGTTTACTCTTTCCATGTATTGCTTACTATCATTCTCCTCTCTTAATCCCTCTTCCATCTTAGCTCTACTATCACCCACCTGACCAATTTCCCCCTATACTTTGGTTTGTTACCACCATCTGACCAATTTCTCCTTCGTCTTATATGCATTACTAACCCTCAGCTGACCAATTTTCCATTTTTCTTTTGCTTTACTATCACTTACCGGATCACTTTCTCCTCTTTCCACGATCTACTAACGGCTGTAAACAACTTATGACCTTTGCTAGATCACGTAACGGTTGGGGCCCGCTTCTAAATTTTGAAAAATACTTTCCGTTCATCATCCTCTACTGAATTAAATATATTAATCCACTATACGCTTCTATATTTAGTAGTAACTTTCGAGATACGAAGGGCAAGACGTCGTCGCCATTTTGATATGTCTCCACTGAAAAGGTTGGGTGTGTTTATAATTTCTCTATAGAAAATTATGGGGTTTAGATGGATACACTGAGCGATAGGCACGTTACAGATGCTTATTCAGATTTTTCAAGCATGAAGAAGCGAAGAATAATTATTAAAATGAACTCAATTAAAACCCATGGCGCAAGAAGTAGCAAATTTAACCATAGAGTCAATGCACTTTAGTTAAAAGGTGGTGTGTTACAATCATGATTGATAATGATTTATTAAGATAATGCAACCTCGCTTAAGATAATTGTTTCGTCTACGTCATTTGTTTAATTAAGTTCGATTTTGTTTGTCCGTCCTTTACTAGATAGCATTGTTTTTACGTTACCTCGGGGTGGCAGAAATGATCTTTAAATTAATAATGAATTTTCTCCTTCCTCTTTTCTCCCCCTCATCTCCTCGATCCCTCCATCTTCTTCAATTCGGTTTGTACTTGAAAGTATGATAAATTTTCTTTACTTTAGATTAGATTTTGTTAGTGTAAAGATAAAAGCTCACACAGACGATATCCAAGTCGGTGATGAAGATCTATTATACCTGAATTTTCACATATAACAGTTGTAAGACGTTTGTGTTTCTCTCTCTCTAAGGAACATTACAGTCCAACGGCTAAAGCCTAGGGGGATAGCAGTCGTATTTCATACGAAATTATAGGTTTGGAGCTGGTTGAGTCTAACAAAATCTAGAACTTTACTGGCAATCTTCGTCCCTCCTATTCTTTCTTAAGGTAGGTAGAGATTAAGTGTTGACACGGGCGAAGTCCGGATAAACGGATTACAGAAAGTTTAATGGATGTACTCCTCTTCTACCTTTGCTTTCAAAGAGAGGAATTGGCCGTGAGATCTATAGAAGTCCAGAAGATCACGGATTTTTTTATTGTTAGCACTCACAATAGAAACGATGGTAAAGATACTTGGAAAGAAGAATCTTCGGGATTTCTTCTTCAATAAGTTAGATTAGTAAAAACTTATATTTTATTTCTTTCTTTTTTTTAATTTATTTAGTTAAAAGGATGCAAAATTTTCTCTTATACTCTTCATATTTTATGTACTGTACAGTAAAACCTGTCCAAAACGGAACCTGAATAAAAAGGAAACCTGCCTAAATTCTTCGAAACGGAGCGATTTTCTGTTAAAAATCAACCTGTTCGAAACGGAAACCTGCCAAACCGGAAAAAAACCGTAAGGTTCCGGTTTACACAGGTTTTACTATAGTAGATTTTTATGTTATGTATCATATTACTAAAATATATTATTAAATCAATTATGAATTTTTTAATTAATATTTCAGTTTGTTTAATTATATTTAAACTTATTTTTTTAAACCTGAATAATAGACAAACCTGTCTAAAAGAGACCAAAAAAAATCCTTCAGAACAGAGCCATTTTCTGTGTTTAAAAATACCTGTTTAAAACGGAAACCTGCCTAAACAGTAAAATATTCTTCGGAACGGAGCGATTTTCTATGTTAAAAAGAGAACCTGTACGAAACGGAAACCTGTCAAACCGGAAAAAATATTCGCTACAGCACAATTCCGGTTTACACAAGTTTTACTGCATTAACTTCCTCTTTTATTTCATTAACTTTTACAAAGTTTAAGTAAACTAAATCAATTTTTTTTTCTACTTTCGTGCTTAGAAATAAGAATAAAAAATAAAATAAAATAAAAGGAAAGAAAATAAGCAAAAAGTAATAGTTCAAACTGTAGAATAAACTAAACAAAATTACAATAGAAATTCTTCTTTTCAGCTTAAATAAACAGGAAAAAAAAAGAAGAAAAGAATTTAATGAGTGGAATTTAGTGCAATAAGAAAATCGTATTTGATAAGGTATCTATAGCAAAGCTTTCTATTAAAGTAAGACCCGTGTTGAAACAATGTATTGAGTATAATAATGAAACAGATATTCGTCCTTTCTAACGTAGTGAAGCACCTCTATTGATTCTTTCCCTGTTGTAGTCTTGGGGAGATTAATCCTCACGCCCTTCCCGACATCCCATGGGAGTCATTTCCATCACGACCAACCTCCTTTCAACGTCCCGAAATAACTAGAAAAACACCTTTTTTTCTCCTCTCTTTTTTATCTTCTACCTGGCCACAAAAAAATAATTCCCATAGCGATCAATACGTATTCAGATGATTGGTTTTAATGTAATCCTTTAAACGAGATTAGAGGTAATTTATTAAAGAAAGAAACTAAGAAGAGTTGAGGTTATATGTCGAAGAATTTTATTAGAGTAAACATTTTTTATTATTTAATTTTTAAAAACGAAGGATTTAAATTCTAGATTTATTGTTGTATAATGTGTTTCGTGTGTCAGCCTTTAATTGCTCTTTAGATAAACGAAGTATATTGTTGTTTTAGGTGTTACAATGGAGGAAAATGTGTTCGATATTTTACTGTAGAGAGAAATTTCTTTCGTGTTCTTCGTTGAAAAATGAATTTTAAATCGTATATTAATGTATTACAGTGATTTAAATTAGTGTCGTACTCGTTTCGTCTAAACAATGTACACTGTTACGTCGTTATTACAGTTTCTGTATAAGAATGACGTCAAATTGACGTAATAGTGTACAAAGCGAATGCACGTGTAGTTTTGGTAGAAGAGGATGCTCTCACGTTTAAAGTGACATTGAAGATCTTCAGTTTTTATATAAAAGTATACAAATTCTACTAAAAAGTAGAGAAAAAAATTATCATTTTTTAAAAATTTTATAGCACAACTACACGGTTGTAAACGATTTCATAGCGTACAGTACATATTGGTGTGTAGTAGCATACTTATTAAGTAGCCTACACCACTAATTGGAATACTTATTAAAGTATCGAATGGATCTGTATTCGCAACTTACAAAGAAATTATTATTTTATATTTTGATTTAAAGCGTGTATAATTTAGATCATTTACAGTTGTACAAAAATACTTATACTAATTTTGTACACACAGTTGCAAGGTATAAACGTATTATTACGTATTTTATCGCACCCTTTTATAACGTATACAATAAACAATTACATTCCTGTATACATCTATTCAATATCACGCAAATAGACATATTTCAATGTACGTTTTTCCTTGTACACTTTTTAAATAATGGATTTTTCTTGCATACATACATAAGGGAAAATTTTACAGAATCTCTAGTCACATAGTTGACAGGTTGGACAGAATATCCGGTCACGTACTCTAAGGGATTTCACCCCCTTCTTCTGCAAGTCACGAGAGTGAATTCTCGTACAGATTTAAACCAAAAAAATAAAATAAAATAAAATTTTATCGATTAAAAATTTGTTAATGTGGCAAAGAATTCGCAATTATTAGTAAATGATTTATTACATTTTTATAAATTTGTAAAAAAAAAAAAAATCCAGACATTAAAAGTAAGTAAAAATGTATAATTTATGCAACACTTTACTAATTTTGAATTCGGTAATACATTAACGTCGAAATTTTATGATGTAATAAATTTTACTAGTTACAGTTTAAAAAAAATTCTTTACTATAAATCCAAAAGCGTAAAATTAAAATGAAAAAAAAAGAAGAAGTTAAAAAATTTTTATTTTTTAATAAAAATGAATTAAGATTTATAACTTAAGTTAGATTGTAATAAAAATTATTATTTAAGTGATCTTTTTGCCCGTAGAAAATGGAATTTTATGATACTTTTCCATGATGAAATTCAGTTGTTAATAAAATTTGAGGGATGCGGAAGAAGAGGAGGAGGAGGAGAAGGAGAAGGAAGATGGAGAGGAGAAACAGAATATATATCATTCTTATATCTTACTTACTTTTAAAAATAAGTAAATAGACCAATAATAATAATATATATATGTATAAAAACCATGTTAAGACTCAATTTAATTGAAAATTAACACACGAAACATTAAAGATAATGCAGATAAACTATATTCAACTAAATCGATGCTTTAAGGATAATGTCGACGATGTGCGGAATTGTAACTACCAAATTTTAAAGTTTGAAAGTAAAAAATGTTTATGTTTTTGTACGGAATTTTTATTGCTGTTTAATACAGATACAGAAGAATGCTCTGTTACTTTAAATTTTGAAGGAAAAAAATATATATATCTCCCCTGTTTCCAGGTTACATTCTTGAATGGGTTGAAGTTCAAAGATTATGCGATTAAGAAGGATCGCGTAATTACGGTTCATAATTTTAAATTTTTGTGGCAAAATTTACGTCAAGAAAGAAGAATAAAGTAGAAAATTCAGGAAAATAATTGTTTTAAAACAAGGCAAAACGATTTTTAAAAATCTGTAACGTGCAGAGATAAAGTAAAATTGGCAAACAAAGAGGGTATTCTGTATTTAAGTAGTGTCTCGATTAGAGTAAACATTATGATATCTCGATTAAATCCTGATAAAAATTTAAATAAAATAGTTATATAAAGAGTTTTTTAAAAGTAAATAACCATTAAAAAATATTTTAAATGGAGTAAATAACTCGGAAAATATGTTCTGCACACGAAATATAGGAAAAATATACTTCACTAGAGAGATATACATCGAGATATAGATTTGTTTTTCATCCTATAAGCAAATAAAATAGCTTGAAACTGCATTTAAATATTATATAACCTGTTAAAGTAATGGCCATCTCTTCCCCGTTGGCATCTCTTCCAAACACACTGTAATAAGCAGAAGAGTAGAAAGGATAAATATAAAAAATTAATTTTAAAATAATCCAATAAGAAATAAAATAGAAACAAACGAAAAATTCGCTTCCAGAAAATAAATAAATGAAGAAAGAAGAAGAAGAAGAAAAAGAAATTTCAAAAGTGTAGCGAAAAAATAGGGAGGACACACAGAATACCAGCGAGCTGCTTTAATCCTAAAAATACAATACGAGGAGCATAATAAGGAAATTTTAGTGTCAAAATTCTATTTAATGACACTTAAAAATCATTTGTGTAGCTCATAAATTCTCGGATACCAAACAGAAGTCTCTTAATTCTTATACAAAATCGCTGTTAAAAATCATGCAGGTGTTTGTCGGTTGGCGGTGGACAAAGACTCTCCGACCATAAAAAAATCAAAGTAAAAAAATAAAAAAGGCTGACGAGGCAAGCACAGAATAACAACTTTGTGTCGAACAAACGTTAAGCTGATAAGATATCTCTGTATTCAGCTATTGCAAAAGTAAAATTCGACTGGACTAAAACCCAGGTAAGTGGACCCTTTGAGATTGGTCAAAGTAACTATCCATTTGGATGCAGTCGGAATAAAGATAGAAGCAAAGAGGTATTAAAGTTAATGCTCAAATTCTGATTTCTTTAAACATTTCGATACACTTCATTTCGTGATTTGATTGAGAAAATAGTTTCTAAAGGACAAATAAATTGAAGAATTCCTGATACTTATCTCCTTTACGTACATTCTACAATTTATATCTGACAAGTAAGTAGATTATCTTTAATAAAATATAATTAAATATTAAGTTAAAATAAAACGTTTAGTTTTAATTACTTTAATTAATTCATTTTCTCGTTTTAAATTATATTTGTTAATGTTGTAATGCATTTTTATAACATTTTTATTTGATTTTAAAATGGTTTTTTAGAGAAAATTATTTGTTTAAAGTGTAGAAAAATTCGATTTAACTTGTTTTTCTGCTTTTAATAATCCTTAAAATCACTCGCTTAGGCGTGATAATGTGTTTAAGTGCGTTATTTCGAGGATTATTTAAGGTGTTTAAGATGCGATGACGCGTCATTAATCTAAAAATAATATAATAATAAAAAAAAAACCTCTTAGAAATATGTTATTTTAGAATATAATTTTAAAAATTTTAAATTTAATTTATTTTATACGTCACGCATTTCATCCCTTCTAAGAGCCGCCATCTTGTTTTAAGTTGTCATAAAGTATGAAAATAAGTTTTTTTATTAGGAGAATTTTTATTATGTAAATTAATTTTTAAATTATTTTCAACGTTAATAAGTTTTGCTCAATCTATTTGTAGTTAACGAATCTCGTTTTAGCGTGTTAGAGACGTGACAATACTAGGGAATGAAGTTAGTCACACAGGGGGGCCGCAACCTACCGGTTGAAAAAATTGTGGAAAAATTTAATTAAAAATGTTAGAAAATAAATAAAATATAAACTTATTTTTACTTTTTAAAAGTACCTTATATCTATTTCTTTAACATAATTTTAAATATTAAGAAAATAGGAAATTTTAAATAAAGATTTTTAGCAAAAGTAGATTATTATTAAAACCAACGTCTTACATCTGTACATTTTCGTTATAAGCCAAAATAGCCGGCAGACACGTCACAAAACGCCATTGTATTATTTTTCTGAGTCCTGGCATACCTTCATTATGAATTACATCAAATTTTACTTATCTAAATGGAGGAACGACTTTATTTTTCACTATTTTAACTTTCGTACCATTTCCCGCTATATAATCAAAATAAAATTCGAGATTAAACAAAAATATAGAACTTGACACATAATCCTTTCATAAAGTAGATCAATCCGTCTGTCTGTCCGAATAGAATTAGCTATTAACGAAGCTTAAATTCGTTTTAGGGAAAAGGAAATTAGATGCTTTTAGTAAGAAGAATTGTAAGTGAAACAATACGTAATTGAAGTTGATAATTCAAAAAGAAAACAGGCACAAAAATAGGAAGAGACAAAAGCAATCTGTTTAGTTCTCCGCTCTATATTAATATCTTAGATTGGTACGATTTCACGCTGGATGCTTCAGCATGTTATCAAGTCAGCACAATAAATAACCAAAGTCTATTCTGTTTTACCTTGATATCAATCATCTAGCACCTTGCTACATCAAAAACTACATCTGCACCGATTCACAGTCGATACTTTAACTTATTTCTTCTTTGATTGCTGAAGAAACTTCTTCTTTTCTCAAAAAAAAAAAAAATCTTATAATACCAGAGTTTCATTCATGAAAAAAAAGGGATCTTCTAGCTTTGAAGCATCCATTTTTTAATACTGAGAAGAGGATTAAATCCAAAAAAAATTTATTAACAAAGAAGAAAAAAGTGAATAATCTTGACTTTCAATATAATTTCATAAACTAAACCCACTTTTTATATAAAAAAATAAGTAAAAAAAGTGTCTTTCTGCATCAAAAAAATGCAAAAATGTCTCCTCTGCTATCAAAAAATATCATAGTTATAAGTGGAGGCCACTTATTTTTCTGCATAGATTTTTATAGCATTTAATGGAATGTTGTCTGACTGAATTTTCTATTTTTATTGAAGATCGGGCCATACTTCATACTAACTTTTACTATAGTTTATTAGAGGAAAAGAAGAACGATGAGATCCATAAAATAGAACTATTTCGACATTTTGTGAGAACCTATTGCTTTTATTGAGCTATGTATCCCTAGTTGAATGTTAAGTCTAGGAAAAGAAGAGCTTAAAGAGGGATTTGTAGTCTGCTCGTGAATTGAATTGATGGCACATTTTCGTCAATCGTCCGGGGTTATTGGAATCTAAGAATTAATTATCTTGTTTTTCTTATATGATCAATTATTCCCATTTACTCTTAAAACCTATTCAACTCTATCAAAATGTCTCCTTCCTACCAAATCCTTCATATTAGTCCCCTTTTTTTTTCTTGAAAATAATTTACTTTTTTTATGTACCAGTAAACCTTTCCTTACCATAATCCCACCATATAGGGGCATTTCGTGGCATTAAATTTATATAGGGGATAATATCTTTTAGGTGAATCTTCCATTTTAAGTAGCCCTTTTTTTTCTTATTCCTACTAAAATTGGTGTTTAAAATGAGGAAACGATGCTGTAATCAAGCAAAAAAGGGCATCTTTAATGATTTTTATCTACTGATTCCCACATTTTACTTATAAAAAAAAAAAACAGGACCAACTACCGTATATAGGGGTATAAGTTAAGAAAATTTGAAGAAACCAAACAACAATTTCTGAATTACCAAACAACGTTAACCTTATATCGATGCAGGTGTATTAAATCTTACCTGTCACAGTTTAATTATGATATATTTTAGCCACTGCTTTATAATGATCAAGCTCCATTATAATTATCTTATTTCTAAGGCCTATATACACTATAATATAGTAAAGTGGAGGATGTTGGCTCCATTTTTTTATAATTACAACCCTCTTAAAATAAATTACCGTCTATAAATTATCTACCTTTACGATTTATATCAATAATTATAAGGCCCGAGAGGGCGTAAAGGCCCTATTAAAGACTGCGTGTGGCCTTTTGTTATCAGCTTTATATGCAAAAGAGGGGAAGAAAACCGCACTTTAATTATATTTTATACTCAATTAAACTGTTCGAAACGTTTAGTTTTTATTAGTAGAATTATTTATCAACATATTTTTTCGATGTAGATATATATATATATATATAA
>NW_019385294.1:184956-205078 GCF_000671375.1 Centruroides sculpturatus | reverse complement strand
TTTTTATTTTTTTAGGAATTTATTCTTTAATGAAGTCGGGAAAGTCTTCTCTTAATTAAGTAATTAGTGTAGCAAATGACAGAAGTCTACAATCAGAAGACACAGCTGGGGACATGAAACAGCGGTCAATAACTTCATCTTGCTGTATAATAATATTGAAATCGCTTCATGTTGCAAAATCAATGGATTTAACGACATATAAAATGAAAACTTCACCCATTCAGATGTTGATTTTTCAATTATACAAGCGCTTAAATATTATATTTTCTTAAAAACTCTTATAAATACTATAAAAATTTAATATATAATATATATTTTTATAGATAAAGTAAGTAAAAAAAAAAAAAAACAAGAAGGCCCACTATATTATAAGGTTTATCTAGAGTCTAGTCACGTAGTTCCATTTGGATGTTTTCGAGATAAGAAATAGGGAGATGAAATTTCTTGTTATAAAGAGGCATTCCGATGTTGTTTTCCCTCCCCTTTCTCTTCCTACTCCACAAAAAAAACAACATCCTATAAATAAACTATATATTCAAGAATGAAATGGTAGGATTTATAGTTTTTTTTGGATGTGCATTCTATATTTATGGAGTTAGATACAAAAAAAAGAGTATATATATTTATATTTTTATATACTTATACAAATAAAATCTAATGGAAAATGAGTGGTAAGATGCCTAAAGGTCGATTTATTCATATTAAAATATGTAGATACGTATACGGTGGCACTAAAAACCCACTAAGATGCGGACGAAACGTTGGATATTCTGTAATAAAATTCTCAAAAAAATATGTATAAACTTATATATTTTCGAGGTCGTTTTGAACCTGCAATCCTCTATTTTTTAAAAAAATTTTTTACACTAAAAGCTTTCAAATTCGTACTTATGAAGCGAATTCCTAAATAAAATTGCATAGTTTAGCCTATAGAATAGCATAAAATATTCGTGAAAATGATTCAAAATAAACAGAATTTTTATTACTGTATCATTTTCTTCTTTTTGATTAAAGTGAATAAATTTTTTAAGTAAAAATTCCTCTCTATTCATTCAATATATATATATTTTTATATTCATTTCTAAGCATTCAAACCTGTAAATTCCTAAGCAAATATATTGCAGTTTTCTTTCTTTAGTATTTAAAAAATATAAAATTGAATATTTTTTTATAAAAATATACATTTTTTAAAGTAATTTATACGCTTAAAATTGTATATTATTTTCATTTTCGCATGATAAAGTAAAGAATAATGTATATAAAAGTATAGTAAACATATTAAAGGATGCGAGAACCTATTTTTAAATTAATTTTTACGCCTGAAATCGCCTTTAAATTAAATTTACATTTAAAAAATCGTTTATAAAATCTATTCTTTAGCTAAAAATTGTTTAAAATATTTAAAAAATATTAATATTTTTGTTAGAAAATATAACTTTTTTTTTAAAAATATTTCTCTCGACAAAGGCAATTTTTATTATTTTCTAGATCATAAATTTATCCTACAAATAAAAATAAAGTAGGATATTTATGTGCACATTTTTCAATAATTATAATGTATTATTTAGTTATTTAATTAACGCCTGTATATAATATATATAATACTTTTGAGTGTTCAAAACAGGAGAAATCCGGATTTATCCTGTTTTGAACCCTCAAAAAATAGAATAAAATGTTAAATTGGACCATTTTATAGGTCTTCTCATTCAATATAATACATTTATACGTCAAAAATAATGTAAATTTAGCTATTTTTAGACTCGTTTTTCACACGCTCTTAATTTGATTAAAACGATAAATTTGGCCATTATACATTAAATATTGCTTAAACTTTTAAACATGTATACATTTACTGTAAATTAAAGGTGATTTTTGTATAGTCTTCCTTTATTTAAATCAATTTTTAAGTAATATTCCATATAAAAAATGGCTCTCGTGTATACTAAAATTGGAAGCATCACCCAAACGAATTAACGTACAAATTACTTCCATCTAAAGTTATCTTGAACATGTAAAAAAACACGAGAAATCACTAATAAATTACTAGAGAAATCATAATTATTCACATATTATTTTAACTCAATTCCCCGGACAAGACGTGTCTCGCGACATATAATAAACATCACCCCCCCTTTACACGTATAAAAATATATAAAGTTAGAATGACAATAAATTAATTTATAAAACTATAAACTAAAATACAAAGTCAGATTTTCTTAGCCAGGTAAAACGGAAGTGATGTATAAACATTATCAACGTTGATTTCCGGACACAGGCTTTACAATGAATCACACGGGACTAATTACGCTTGAATATACTTATATATATATTATAATTACATAAATTTGAAAATATTTTATTCAACTCACATTAACTGATAATTGCAAAAGTCCGAAAATTGAAATTTCCTCAGGGATGAAGATATTCGAATAAATTAATTTCGTCTAACACACGCGCCATCTTTTATAAGAGGTTATCATTCTAAATCATTTAAATATTACAAATGGCATCGTTACAACTCGGTTTTAAATATTTTTAAATTAATATTAAACGTGTTCTAACTTAGAAAAACTGATGATAAAGTTATTTTTAGTGTATAAATATATCAAAAATTTCATTTCTCTTATATATATAGACCTTTCTAAGAGTGCAATTAAATTCTTTTCCACTCTCTCTACTGAAACTTTTTACTTTCTTATCCGGAAATATCCTTTTTTTTTTTATTATTTTTCCCCCCTCTTTCCGTTTTGTAATTTGTTGTCAGCGACTTCATCTGTTCAATAAAATTATGTCTGTCTGGAAAATGACAGAAGTAAAGTAAGAAGAAAGAAATAATAATAAAAGAAAGAGACTCTCTCTCTCTCTCTTGCCCCTTATCTCTTCATTTAGAGAAGAAGAATATATAGTTTACTTAGAAAAAAATTGGAGAATATAATTTATATAGAAAGATACAAGAAAATAGGATTTATTTTCAAAGTTTCCAGGTGATAATTTACTTTAAAAATTATCTGACGTTAGTCAATAGAGCAGGATGCAGATGGAAACTTTATCCTTTGATATCGATATAAATAAAGAAAAATACGTTGTGTGTAATAATAAATAATATTAAAAAAAAAAGAAAAGGTGTACGAAATGTATAGCACGTGTTTTCGATATTTTTATAAAATTTGCGTGTTTATTTCCAGCTGTTTATTCCCATTAAGCTCACTTATTCAGTAATGTAAAGGTATTAAGCGTGACAGAAACGATACCTTTACAATAAATAAATAAAAAAAAAAAGAAATAAAAAATGATAGAAATAATTAAAAAATCGAGTAAAATGTAAGTTAAAAAACACTAAAAATGTTTCAATTAATCGATTTTATTTATTTATTTATTTTCGTTAGTTTTAACTTTAATTATAAAGTATATTAAAAATGACTCTTGGATATCAATGCAACAGCTTTTGATCTTTTATTCTGTAGTTTTGGTGTGTATTAGTCGATTGAATGAAGGTTATTGTTGTGGGATTAAAAAGACATAAATAGCTTCTGTCTGCTTTTAGGCAGATAAACTGAACATTCTGAACAATCCTTTCTAACAATGAAAGTCGATCGACAATAGAAAACTAGCGGCAAATTAGTTTGTTCGTACTTATTTTTCTGATAAATTTGTTATTTTTATATATTTCATTAGGGAGACTTTAAAAAAAATGCTCTTTTCTTTACATATTTTTATAATTACACATTTCTAACTAATAAATTACTGATATTATCTGTTGATTATCAGCTATTATCCGTTAATAACATTTATTTATTGTCTTAAACATTCAAAATAAACTTCAATTTATATTATTTTTTTTTACATTTATACTCATATATCTATATAAATGAATAACTAATAACATATATTTAGTACCTTCAAACATTAGATGTGTACTGTTTAGTGCTGTTTTTTTATTCTCTGCCACCTCAAAAAGTTAAAATTTATGAATATTTTACTCTTTACTACTTCAAACAAATGTTTAATTAATAATTTTTACTACTAAACTCATAAAATAGCAAGAAAATTGTATAATTTTTTATTATACAAGTGAAAAAATGTAGCATAAACTAGAATTATTATTATTACTATTTTGTTTTCTAATGTCTGAAACAAATAAGCAATATATAATATACATTTTTCGTCATTAAATACATGAAACAAGCGAGAAATTAGTACTGTATGCCTTTGGACATTAAGTATAAAAAAAGAGAAAAAAAATGATCATTAGAATAATATAAAACAAGCAAGTAATTATTTATATCTTGCATTTAAATACACGAAACAAACAAGTAATTAATATTACCATGTTTTTTTTTTCTAAGCGTGAAAAATCAACAATTTAATTAGAGTAGATATTTATTTTAATATTTTCTATAACCAGAAACAAAACAAGTGACGATATATGAACCGCACAGACAAATAAAACACACCTTTGTTCGAAAAATACTATAATTTTAAGCATTTTCGGGGGGCAAAACACGAAAAAAATCCCTGTTTTCCCGTACAAAATTCGACTTTTTTTGGACCTCCTTCGGTGTATAAGATGTTTTCGTAAGTAGTGCAGGTGTGCATTGTAACTAAAATGTATAAGCATCTGGCGATAAATGGATGCCACATACTGCGGTCACTGCCAGTGTTCTCATAACAATAAACTAAAATACCGTGAGAGAAACGTACCGAGAGAATAAATTCTATTTTAAAAAAATAAATAAATACACTTTTCTCTTTTTAAATAGAAACTTTTTAAATTTAAAGACACTTACTTTTTTTTATATTTTATTTATTTTTTTTCTATAAATTCACGATCCTCAGGTACTGAATCTGGACTCTCTCTCTCTCTCTCTCTTGCGAGCTGACTGACTCAACTGCACTTTGCTGATACAAGAGCCTACAAGCAAATGCTGGATGCTTGGATTCTATGCGTTGTCAAGGGAACTGAAGAATGTTCCATTTGTTACAGGAGACGTCGGTAGTAGTTTAACACAGAGTGGGATACGTGAATTATCACTTAGCACCTTTACCTGCTATTGGATTAGTTAATCTCACGTGTTTCTGCATTTTATCCAGCTAAATTCGAGCTTAGAACTTAGTAAATTTTTTAATTATATAATTTATTAACCTAATAAATGATTTTTATTATGAAAATAATACATTTTCCCTACTTTAATATTAAAATAAGTCAATAAACTAACTCAATTATGACGTAATACGTGTTTTAAATTTATCAGAAGCGGTTGCATTTTTTAATTAATTTTTAATTAAATATATATTTATATTTTTTAATTTTGAAAAATGTACAAGTATTAATAATATTTAATTGTAATTTAGTGTTGAAAAATTTCATTAATTACAATTAGGGAATGAAGACGTTGACACAAATCCTTTGTAACTAGGAAATTGTACGTTTGAGCGTGAAAATTATTACTTAAAACAAATGTAAATATCAATATTTATCAAATATATTAAGTATTAATTAAATAAAATCAACTTATGGAATATTTTGAATATCAAAACCTAATTAAAATTCAATAAAGTTAAAAGTTGAAAATGTAAAGTTAAACACATTCACTCTCACTCTCTCTCTCTCTGGCGTATGATATTTATTATAACAGTAATAAAAATTGAGTAAATGAATCTAATTATGCATTCTGACTTAATTAATCTCTTAAAATTAATTATAATAATAGATAAAGGAGAGAGAATGGGTACATAGATACTCCCTTGATGATAGCGAGTGGCTTTACAGAGGATCGTCTAGTGTAAAGAACCAGAAGGAATAGGGACCTAAACGTATAGTCCCTAGAGGAATTCCTACCAGAAAGGATAAGAAAAGGGGGGAAGAAAAGTATATTGTAACTGAGAAAGTTGTTCTGATCTTATGTTTGAACTTAGAATTTAATTTGTTCCACTCGGCTGGCTACACCTGAGTTTTGACTTTGTGTAAACCCTGTTATTTTATAACCATAGTCGAACCTCTCCTGTGGATACAGCAGATTAACACGTTCTCTCGCTGTATTAGTGATACAAGCAGGTTGTACAACTGTACCTGTACATATCTGTACAAATGATTGATTTCGTGACGTTATAATTATTATTATTTTTCTATGTTTAAAGGCTTTGAAAGTGTAGACTCGTATCTTGCATTGTTAATTGAAACATTATGCGATTATGTATTATTTTTATTGTTATTAAAGTGTAAAATATCAAAAGAAATTTCACGAAAAACTTGTCAATCTCCGTACAGTTCTATACTTGGAAGTACATTAGAGTAAAGTAAAGAAACTGAAAATATTTTGTTGATTTTTTTTCTTGTTAAAAAAGATTTTTAAAGGGAAAAAATATAAGAACTTCTAAGTTTTTCTTTACTAAAAATTAAAAATTAATTGATGTTTTAATATATTATTTACTGTTATATACAGTAAAACTTGTGTAAACCGGAATCGCACGGTATCGAATTTTTTCTGGTTTTGCAGGTTCCGTTTTGAACAGGTTTCTCTTTTAACGTATAAAAGAGAATTTCTTCTGTTTATACTGATTTCCGTTTTATTAAGGTTCCGCTTTAGACAGGTTTTATCATATATAAGTTATATACTAGCTGAGTATGTCTGGTGTTACTCTGCTTTTGAGGGGGTGAAAAATTGGCGAGGTTGGGTTGTAATAGGGAAAAACAATGGACTTAGTAACTAAAATATACATTTATTGACAGAGTATTTACAAGAATGAAACTGCAAAAAAGGAGAAAACTGGGCTTAAGAGGGTCGGTTGAGTGATGGGGATCTCGCAGTATTTTTTCAAGGATGTCAAAGAATATACATGCCAAATTTAGTGCAGATACGTTGAACTGTGTAGAAAACTTCACCTTAATACACATTAATTTACGGATATTTTAATTCTTAACATAAAAAGTTGGCTTCTGCCATCTTGTTACTTCAATATAAAATAGTAAGAGATGGTTAGATCTATGATATATTATAATATTATACCGCACACGCACATATACAGCACGCCCATAGCCGATTCCCTACTTAAAGTATAAAGGTAACAGGTTAAGGATTGGTAAAACAGTATAAGGATAGTGAAAAGAGTCGAGTTTAATAATGCTTTTACAGTAAAAAATAGACATTGCAACACTCAAATTTATTTTAGTGGAAGGTCGTAGCGTAGTAAAAAGTAAAATAAAGAGACACATTATTTTACAATGCAAGAGCATTCGTTGTATAATTTAAGAGCAATAAACGAGGATATTAGGAACGTTACGTATCCATAGAAAGGCTGGTGGGCACACAAGCAGGATCTCGCACGATCACGCAGCTCACGAGACACAGATCCGGTCCCCGGGATGGCAAAAGATAACGGCTCCATCCTTCATCGCCAGCTTTCTTACACTAAGTTGCTATCTGCGCCTTCAATCTAACAAGCACTTAATGGCTACAAATGCTGCTTGGGAGGAGTAAAGATGGAGACGATGGCAAGAAGCTGAGATGCGTTTAGTGGTTGTTAGCACACCCAAACGATATCAAGTCTGTCAAATTACCCCTCCCAACACACACAAGCAAATTTATAACTCGGGCATCTTGTTTATTGCTTATAAACCAGATGCCTCTTACAGTAAATAAAAGGACACATGTTTGATGACGTCATAAATAATATAATACAAGAAACTGGAAACTTTTCTGTAAGTTCCTCTCTCTTACTTTATTTTTATTATTTTTTCCCTTTATNGTTTTATTATATTTAGTACCAATGAATTCCGTTTTACACAGGTTTTTCTGTATAATTTTTACGGTAATTTTCACATAAAATTTGCTAAAAGGAAGAGCGATTATGAAGTAAAATCGAAGTTTTTAGCATTAAAAATGATTTTTTAAAAAAAGAAAAACTATTGTTATATATAATTTATCTTTTAAAAATACGTTTATTTATAGATATATATAATTTAAATACAAAAATTTATTTTTAAAATATACAGTAAATAATACAATTTAACTACAACACAGATTTATAATTGATTAATTCTACTTACAATTCGAGAGTTTTGACCAAAAAAATAAATATTAAATTATTAAATATTTAAAATATTTTTAAAAGAGATTTTATACGCGCTTATTTTCATTTTCTTAAATATAATTATTTATTGAAATTTCAATAATAATATTAAAAAAAATGAATAAATAATAATTGTAAGCACGAGAACAAGATATAAGAATTTTAATTGAATATATTATTTTTACCTTAAGGCCATTATAAATAATAGAATTAAAATTCACAATAAAATAATTTATTATTAAATAAACAAATAATTTTAAATAATAAAACAAATAATTTTTATTATTATTATTTTCTTATTATTCTGAATGACGGGTGATGAGGAGTGATGCGGATTTATTCATCTTTTATTCTTTTGAAATTTATCCTTCAACTAACAGAAATGATAGCATTCAAATGTATATTTTCCTATGCAACTGAACTCATTCTTGCACAAACATAACATTTCCTCAAGCAAAACAAAGTTTATTAAAGTCCTCATCATTGAAGGGTAGGTAAACTATGCCCTGGATATATTTGACTTTCTCCACACAAAAACATCCTCCACGTTATGTAAATGGCGACCTCATGCGGTCGAAACGATAACTAAATGTGTTCAGAGTATTCAAATTCGCACAGACATACAGACGGAACCGATACTGATGACGATTCCTTTCATAAATTTTAAATATAGAGGGTTGTAATCAGTGTAATTTATTATAGAAACTTGTATTAATAAATGTATATTTAAGCGGTTAAATCCTTTAAGAGGTCGAATTATAACCTCTTAAAGTATTTATTATTATTATTATTTTTTTCGATATTAAATTATTTAAAATTAATGTTTAATTGTCGTTTCTGTAAGCTGAACACCGATTTATTAGTGAATATTGAACACAAATGGCGGTGTGTTCAATAGAGTTGCTTTTAATTATGTTTAAAATATTTATTTTTAAATAAATTTAAAGCATTTTTCTTGGATTTTATAAAGTTTAGAATAAATTTAAGTGCAGATTCAGCAATTGATCTGAACTTCTTGAGAGAGATTAACATACTGAACTGCTGATTTTGATAGTTTTGGGGTCCTTTTCACTTACAAACTTTTGAAAAATGCAAGAAAAAGAAAAAAAATATATAAGTTTTAAAGCAAATTTTAAAGAATTTATCTTAGATTTTTATCAATTTAGAACGAATTTTGCTGCATCAGATCAATAACCTGAACATTCATAATCCAAGAATAAATGTAGAAAAATATTGAACTTTCATCTTAGTTAATTAAATGAACGTTTTTTCTTCCAAGAAATTGTAAAAAAAAGATATAGATTTTTTAAAATTTTTTAAACGGAAACCTCTTAACAACGGCTACTTATGCTCCCATCAATAGCCGTTATTCACAGGTTTACAGTTAAGCTGTAATATACTATACAACCTGAATAAAACGAAGCAATTTTCTGTTTAATTAATTAAAAAAAACCCTGTTAACAACGAAAACCTGCCAAAACGGAAAAATATATTNCCATTATACATTAAATATTGCTTAAACTTTTAAACATGTATACATTTACTGTAAATTAAAGGTGATTTTTGTATAGTCTTCCTTTATTTAAATCAATTTTTAAGTAATATTCCATATAAAAAATGGCTCTCGTGTATACTAAAATTGGAAGCATCACCCAAACGAATTAACGTACAAATTACTTCCATCTAAAGTTATCTTGAACATGTAAAAAAACACGAGAAATCACTAATAAATTACTAGAGAAATCATAATTATTCACATATTATTTTAACTCAATTCCCCGGACAAGACGTGTCTCGCGACATATAATAAACATCACCCCCCCTTTACACGTATAAAAATATATAAAGTTAGAATGACAATAAATTAATTTATAAAACTATAAACTAAAATACAAAGTCAGATTTTCTTAGCCAGGTAAAACGGAAGTGATGTATAAACATTATCAACGTTGATTTCCGGACACAGGCTTTACAATGAATCACACGGGACTAATTACGGTTGAATATACTTATATATATATTATAATTACATAAATTTGAAAATATTTTATTCAACTCACATTAACTGATAATTGCAAAAGTCCGAAAATTGAAATTTCCTCAGGGATGAAGATATTCGAATAAATTAATTTCGTCTAACACACGCGCCATCTTTTATAAGAGGTTATCATTCTAAATCATTTAAATATTACAAATGGCATCGTTACAACTCGGTTTTAAATATTTTTAAATTAATATTAAACGTGTTCTAACTTAGAAAAACTGATGATAAAGTTATTTTTAGTGTATAAATATATCAAAAATTTCATTTCTCTTATATATATAGACCTTTCTAAGAGTGCAATTAAATTCTTTTCCACTCTCTCTACTGAAACTTTTTACTTTCTTATCCGGAAATATCCTTTTTTTTTTATTATTTTTCCCCCCTCTTTCCGTTTTGTAATTTGTTGTCAGCGACTTCATCTGTTCAATAAAATTATGTCTGTCTGGAAAATGACAGAAGTAAAGTAAGAAGAAAGAAATAATAATAAAAGAAAGAGACTCTCTCTCTCTCTCTTGCCCCTTATCTCTTCATTTAGAGAAGAAGAATATATAGTTTACTTAGAAAAAAATTGGAGAATATAATTTATATAGAAAGATACAAGAAAATAGGATTTATTTTCAAAGTTTCCAGGTGATAATTTACTTTAAAAATTATCTGACGTTAGTCAATAGAGCAGGATGCAGATGGAAACTTTATCCTTTGATATCGACATAAATAAAGAAAAATACGTTGTGTGTAATAATAAATAATATTAAAAAAAAAGAAAAGGTGTACGAAATGTATAGCACGTGTTTTCGATATTTTTATAAAATTTGCGTGTTTATTTCCAGCTGTTTATTCCCATTAAGCTCACTTATTCAGTAATGTAAAGGTATTAAGCGTGACAGAAACGATACCTTTACAATAAATAAATAAAAAAAAAAAGAAATAAAAAATGATAGAAATAATTAAAAAATCGAGTAAAATGTAAGTTAAAAAACACTAAAAATGTTTCAATTAATCGATTTTATTTATTTATTTATTTTCGTTAGTTTTAACTTTAATTATAAAGTATATTAAAAATGACTCTTGGATATCAATGCAACAGCTTTTGATCTTTTATTCTGTAGTTTTGGTGTGTATTAGTCGATTGAATGAAGGTTATTGTTGTGGGATTAAAAAGACATAAATAGCTTCTGTCTGCTTTTAGGCAGATAAACTGAACATTCTGAACAATCCTTTCTAACAATGAAAGTCGATCGACAATAGAAAACTAGCGGCAAATTAGTTTGTTCGTACTTATTTTTCTGATAAATTTGTTATTTTTATATATTTCATTAGGGAGACTTTAAAAAAAATGCTCTTTTCTTTACATATTTTTATAATTACACATTTCTAACTAATAAATTACTGATATTATCTGTTGATTATCAGCTATTATCCGTTAATAACATTTATTTATTGTCTTAAACATTCAAAATAAACTTCAATTTATATTATTTTTTTTACATTTATACTCATATATCTATATAAATGAATAACTAATAACATATATTTAGTACCTTCAAACATTAGATGTGTACTGTTTAGTGCTGTTTTTTTATTCTCTGCCACCTCAAAAAGTTAAAATTTATGAATATTTTACTCTTTACTACTTCAAACAAATGTTTAATTAATAATTTTTACTACTAAACTCATAAAATAGCAAGAAAATTGTATAATTTTTTATTATACAAGTGAAAAAATGTAGCATAAACTAGAATTATTATTATTATTAATATTCGAAAGAGGAAGCTCAATCGTTGGCAGTAGAGTTTTTATTAACTTAAATCAAGTTCAATGTAAAGTTTGTGATGCGGATTTATTCATCTTTTATTCTTTTGAAATTTATCCTTCAACTAACAGAAATGATAGCATTCAAATGTATATTTTCCTATGCAACTGAACTCATTCTTGCACAAACATAACATTTCCTCAAGCAAAACAAAGTTTATTAAAGTCCTCATCATTGAAGGGTAGGTAAACTATGCCCTGGATATATTTGACTTTCTCCACACAAAAACATCCTCCACGTTATGTAAATGGCGACCTCATGCGGTCGAAACGATAACTAAATGTGTTCAGAGTATTCAAATTCGCACAGACATACAGACGGAACCGATACTGATGACGATTCCTTTCATAAATTTTAAATATAGAGGGTTGTAATCAGTGTAATTTATTATAGAAACTTGTATTAATAAATGTATATTTAAGCGGTTAAATCCTTTAAGAGGTCGAATTATAACCTCTTAAAGTATTTATTATTATTATTATTTTTTTCGATATTAAATTATTTAAAATTAATGTTTAATTGTCGTTTCTGTAAGCTGAACACCGATTTATTAGTGAATATTGAACACAAATGGCGGTGTGTTCAATAGAGTTGCTTTTAATTATGTTTAAAATATTTATTTTTAAATAAATTTAAAGCATTTTTCTTGGATTTTATAAAGTTTAGAATAAATTTAAGTGCAGATTCAGCAATTGATCTGAACTTCTTGAGAGAGATTAACATACTGAACTGCTGATTTTGATAGTTTTGGGGTCCTTTTCACTTACAAACTTTTGAAAAATGCAAGAAAAAGAAAAAAAATATATAAGTTTTAAAGCAAATTTTAAAGAATTTATCTTAGATTTTTATCAATTTAGAACGAATTTTGCTGCATCAGATCAATAACCTGAACATTCATAATCCAAGAATAAATGTAGAAAAATATTGAACTTTCATCTTAGTTAATTAAATGAACGTTTTTTCTTCCAAGAAATTGTAAAAAAAAGATATAGATTTTTTAAAATTTTTTAAACGGAATGATAGTAAATATTGTAGCTTTTTCTATAGGTCGAATATCCACGATTTCGAGTGAACCTATAGAAGTATAGATCAGTACAACGAGCTGTTACCTTTTAAAATTTAAAAAGAAAATTAAAAAATCCTATAAGTTATATATATAAAAAAAGAGATTTAAAGAATTTATCTTCAATTATACGAACATAGAATGAAGATTGTAGCTGTAGGTCTCATGGGTTGACCATCTTTGATTTTTGAAAAAGTATATCGTAATATTGAACCACCACTCCTTGGGGAGTTCAATAGATTTTTTTTCCTTCTAGAAATGTACAAATAACAATAGACTTTCAATCTAGAAGTGTACACATAATGAATTTTTGAAACGTATCCTTATCGATAGAAAAAAATATATATATAGGAAAAAATCCTGTCTCCTGTAAAAACATTAAAAATTAATTGCCTAAAATCTTAAATAAGTACTGAACATTAAAAAGAAAATGATAATTTATTTCCTTAAAATTCAATTTTAAACGTAAGTAAGAGGTTAAAATTAATATTTAACTTTGAAACTCAATTCTGGAAAGCGTGTGAAATGATTTTTTTAATGATCCATATCATGGCCTTTCTTATAAAGACGTTAGAATTAAATGAAGTGCTAACCGGAGATGATTTTCTAAAGATAAATTGAAGAAATTCTTTTGTTCCAATTGGCTCTAAATCGGAATTAAACTCATCCACAAGAAAAAAAATATATAAGAGTAAAAAAACAAATGCAGTGGAGCATGATGCTTGCTTCTTAATGACAACTTGTGGTCAATACTGTTCGAGTCTATTAATGTCTAAGTGGCTATGATTTAAGTTGTTAAATGTAGAAAAATATCAAAAGATTGCGTCAATTATTCAAAAAATTATCTTAATACACTCGCAACTATCAATTGCATCCCTTAAGGAAACGAGAGGATCCTTAAGAGAACATCAAGATGATTGCTTGTAATTTATGCAACTTTATCGTTAATTCGACAAAAATTTCTGTAGAAATTCTTTAAATTTAGACATTCTATGAATATTTTAAGTCTTTTAAGCTAATTCATTCTATAAAATTATATTTATTTTTAGACTTACACGGCTTTAGATATTTTACGTAATTAAATTTGTGATTCGAATTTTAGTAAATCGAATAATCACATTTTAATTCTCAAAAACTATTTCTTTTATTGAAGAAAATGCCTTCAAATGATGCTTTGTTAGATTCTGCATATATGAATTAACTCAAAATAAAATTTGCCATAAGTTTTAGGGCTTTAAAAATATATTAGTTGGATCTTGTATGGACCCTAGAGCCAACAGACAAAAGGAGATTGCTATTATGAAGAGTTTAACAATTAAAATTTAACTATTATTTAATAAAATTGTTTATTATGTTCATAAATACTTAATAAACTAATTAAATTTTAGTGAAATTACGTTAAAATAATACATTTTTAATATAAAAATTCCTAATTAAGTTGTAAATTCTATACTCGACCCCTGCATTTATTTATATAGAATTATATTGGCTCGAAGTAAGTTAATATAGTTTTAAAACTATTCATTGATATTTTACAAGAAAAATAAAATAATTTTTTTATAGCTCTATATCTTTTATATGAAATTTTATGGTTCCTATTCTCATAAATCTCAGATTTAACGCATTACTTAACATTGTTATTATAAGTTTATACGTTTTACTCCATTATGTTAACATTCCACAAAAATTCCAAGTTTTATAATAAAATTTTATATGGCAAAATTTTATTTAATTTTAAAAAATAAAATTAAAATTGTATTTTTTTAATTTAATTATTCAAATATAGTAAGAACAGAGCTTATAAATTTTATAATAATATAAAGGTTTTGACTTCAGTAAATTAAAAATCGATTTTTAAATTTTTCTTATTAATTTTATAATATTTGAGAGGTTTAATACATTCTCATAGTGAAGATTTTTTTGTAGACAGGCCCTAAAATTGAGATCTACGAGCATTTTCAGTGTAATTTCTCTTTCTAATCTCATATGTAAGCATTCGGAAGATATTTTTCTCCTTTTAAATTTACCTATGTGCATTTGGAACGAGTTTTTTGCCTTCTGAACACATCCACGAACACGTAGAACAACTATTTTATATCTTATAAACATATCTATGAGTACTGTATATAGAGCTAGTATTTTTTGCCTTCTAGTCATATCTATGAACGTATATAACTATCCTATATAGCTTCTAAACATATGTTGATAAGTATGGCTAGAAAAAACAGTTCTATATGCTCATAGATACTGTATGTTTATAAAACAGTTTTATTCCCACCAGCACATAGAACTGTTTTTGCCTTCTAAACACATCTACGAGCGCGTAGAACTGTTTTACAACTTCTAAACATATCTACGTACACTTAAAATACGTTTCCAAGCTTTTAAACACGTTGCTAAATATATAAAACACACCTCTCTTCTTAAACATACGTAGCACATAAGGCAAATTAATCACATGTATAAACACATTTTTAAACAGAATTTTCTGCTCTTTAAACAAATCTATAAACATTTAAAACTAAATTTTCATCTCATTTAACATCTTTTTAACTAAATAACTCGGAAGAGAATCATTAAAAATCGCTTTCACACGCCTGCAACTAAGATTTATTAATCTTTATACTGGAAAAGAATAGAGAAAGATTTATTCACTAAATAATTATTCAGACATTAATTATTATTATTATAATTAGCCTGAAAAGAAGAATTATTATTATTATTAATATTCGAAAGAGGAAGCTCAATCGTTGGCAGTAGAGTTTTTATTAACTTAAATCAAGTTCAATGTAAAGTTTCAGTTGCTATATTAATCCAAATAACGTCAGACATTTTGGAAACAATCTTGTTAACAGGTTTTTGTCGACGATGAGAGAGAGAGGATGGTGGGTCGTGACGTCAAAGATTAAGTGCATCTACAGCATCGTTTTTCTCTTGTCTTACTACTATTTCCATTCTGTTTCTAGTCACGTTCGCTTTAAATAACCTACTTGCATTGGCTTGACAGAGATATCCGACTAAACTCGACTGACTTGACAACCGACAACATTCTCAACCATTGACCACTTCGATTCTTATGACGTATCCTTACTTTATTAACTTATCCGGGATATTTTATAACGTTAAAAAAATTGATTAATTCTACAGATAAAAGCTAATTAATCGTTTTAAAAAGTAGGAATTTTTGCTGTTTTTTTTATAAAGATTTTTGATAGTATTTTTTTTTTTTTCGAGTTTTAGTGAAGTTCTCTGTTTCTCTATCTATTCTCTTGATGGGTGGTATGTTCTTGTAAACGAGAGAAATACAGGAATGTATACAAAAAGTTAACATATCTATATACACTAGAAACATATTTTCTACTTTCTGAACACGTTTATAAATACACCGAACCATGTTTCTGCTCTGAAATGTATCTATGACCGGCCTAGAACATATTTATGAACACTTGTAATACATTTTCAATACGTGTCCCTAAACACGTGAAACATATGAATGTTTCATGTGTTCACACAATTTAAATATGACTTGTGTAGAGGTAAAAATAACATTAAAATTCACTAAACATGCAAATAAATAAAGGAATTATTGGCAGAAAATGTTCATGTTTTGCTAATTAGAAATTGGTTACACGTATAAAAATTTGTATATTTTCGTTACAATTATCTATAGAAATATGTTTGTGTATAAAAATTATAAAGAATTTTGACGTAGAAACTTATTTGCACGCGGAAGAATTCGCATTAATAAGGCATATTTGTGCATAATGGAGTAGAGTTGGCTTTTATACATTCGAGGTGTTAACATGAATAATGCTATAGAAATTAATCACGTGATGTCTAATATGTTAATTAGATATAAACGAGGAAGGAGCTATCTATATGTATATAGTAGATAGAAGTGTACACAAATACAGGTTTGTAGTTTAGACACATAATATACACAGATAAAGACAGTTAATTGCAGTATAAGAGAGAGTATCTTAAAGAACGTAAGCTCTACTTTAATGGCTAAATTTTAAATAAAAAAATTCACAATTTGAGACGAGAGGGGGGCCTTTAAGTTTCACCAGGCCCTCGTTTGTCTATGCATAAAAGTAGACACTGAAGTTAAGCTACTGTTATAATAACGATGATAATTTTAGCTTTCAATTTGGTTCCTTCAAAATTTGAGGATTAAATTTTAAAATTCGATTTAAAATTTCTATATTAACGATAGCTTATTACATAAACAAGGAGCCTGGTACACTGGAAGGTTTATACACATTCATTTTCGTTCTGTATACCATACTTACTGCCGTATGCAGAAGTGACGATGATATTACATCCTGTAAAGCAATGGATCGTCTCCTTTGGGAGTTTCTAGTCTCTCAGGAATCTCTACCATCCAAACTAATTAACAAGGAGAAGCTAATTGATGTAGGGTATTATCCTTTCAGTATATTCTGGTCTGTTTGACATCACGCATGATAACCTGTGGAATCACAACTTGTCACATGATCGTATGTCAAAGATACCCTTTGATTACTTTCGCATTAATCGATACCCCTACAAACACCATAAAAAAATCTAAAAATTTTACTTCTACAATAACAATTTTCAATATTTAATCGAATTTTAAACTGTTTTTTTTTGTAACTTATTAAAAAGTTTTTTTTTTTTTAATTTTAAATTAAATTTTTTAAGCATGTTTTTGTGTTCAACGTTTATAAAAATGCAAATGAAGTATGCAAATTACACAATTTAAATTAAATTTCCGATACATTTTTTTAATATTTAAAAATTATACATTATATATATTAACAATTTATGGTAATCTATATTCGTTTTACCCGTTCGTTTGTCTGTTCGCAAGACTGGTAGAAAACTAGAAAATAAAACTTTAGGCGTGTAAATTTTTTTTTAAAATTGTATATACGTATATCATCCTCTCATCTGCATTATATTATCAGAAATTTCTAGAAATAAATTACACAACGTCATCAAAACATAACCCTCATTCGTGACATCATAAATATCGTCGGTGATGACGTATTGCATTCATTAATAATCAAGCGAGTTTAACTTCAAAATTTACCGACATACAAACTTACGAATTTTGTATAAAATATTTACATAAAACGTCGATTTTATAGTTTTAACTCATTAAATATATTAATAGTTTTATTAAATTCTATTTAAAAAATTACCAAAATATTCATATAAATTGATGAAATAATGACTTCAACAGCAAGTATACAAGGTTAAAGGACTAAAGTATAAGTTTGCATTTCTCACTTTACATTAAATTTATACGAATTTAATGAATTTAGAGGAGTGAATCACGTCAGAAATCATTTCACTTGTCAATTTATTCAAATGACAAGTTATGAGACGATTGTTTAATTTTGCATAATATTAAATACATTCAATGGAGTTATACACACATTCAATAAACCAGAAAATTAAATTTCAAATTTAAATTACAATTCTACAATATAATAAAAATTTATACAGGAAAATGGGTTTATAATCTTCAAAAAAAAGGGGGGAAAAATCAAAATTTTTGCAGTATTCAAATTTAATTAACGCGTACGAAACTGTAGATTATATGTAGGGAGTGACGAGATATGTTACATATTAATGTAGATAACGGTTAATTATATAAATTTTTATGTATAAAATAAGATGAAAGGCGTATAGAAACAGTTAAACAAGAGATGGAATCACGTTTGATCTTCAATATCTTGTCACGATTACTTGTGTAGCGAGAGAAACGTCGCACCTGTTCTTATACATTATCCTGTGAGAGAAAATGCATTCTAGTTCCTTTTCTACACGCAAAAGTTAACGAACCATTTGCGAGTCACCTTGGTTTTTCTCTTTAGAAAATAGTGGAAAAAAAATAATAAAATAAAATAAAATTTGCAAATAAAAATCAAATATTCAGAATTTCAATTCTATTTTTACTTTTTGTTTATTCTACTTTATATAACCCGCACCTAAAGTCGAAAGAATATAGCCTATGAAAAATGGAATCTTTCTATAGAATTTAGAGATGATTGAATGATGTTTATATATTAGAAAATTTATTTATGTATTTATTTTGTAAAAATCAAGAATATTTTAAAGTTTTATGCTCAAAATTTAATCATTTTACTTACAAATTCGTTGATGTAACTACATTAAAAATGTGTAGAAGTAGAGGTAAATTACTGAAGGAACGTAGACGAGATACGCTTGAATATATGCTGAAATATAACGTAAAAGGCAAAATTTGGAAATAAAGTAAGTGGAAATTAAGTTTAAATAATATAAATTATCAACACGAAAGTCTGAAAAATTGCCTATTTTATATAGTTATGAAGTATTTTTGTATCGAATGCAACGTATTGGAAAGTGTCCTACTCCAAAATAGAATACTGAATTTCATGAAATTTTGTTTAAATTCTAGCCTTAATACCTACTAGATGTTTTAGTTACATCTACCCAGAGCTGGATTTAGAATTGTGGCCTTATTAGGGCCACAAGTCCACTTATAACATATAACATGCCCTAAGATATAATATAACAGGTCACCTCTCTCCACCAAACCATTCATATATTAGACTTGTATCTTTCCCTCACCTCTTTACAGCTATAAGGGCCCTAAACTTTAGACTCATAATGCGAGGCCCTAAGCTGCAGTTTGTTTTAGCTTATTTGCATATTTGTCCCTGCATCACCATTATATTATCGTTCTCAAAATGGAGCAAAGTAACAAAATCTAGGCAACTTGCAACTTTAAAACTGTTAAACTCAACAAAATCTCATATAAAAAATTTTTTTAAGAAAAAAACTGCTTAAAAATTTAACAATTTGTATAAAAATAATTAAATTTAGTCTCCCAAAGTAGTGTTATTAGAGTATGGAATGATTATATACAGTAATTAAAATTTAATAAAGTTTAATTAAATCTTCGAGGGAATTTAAGAAAAATTGGTTTAATTTAATATTTTTAAAAACATAAAAGATTAAAAATTAATAATTTTAATGGCAAATTTCACTATAAAAATTCACAATAAGTTGATTAACTCGTTTTATTAAAGTGTAACTTAAACTATAAAATTTTAATCCGTTTAATTTAAATAAAAAAATATATAAAAAATTAATTAAA
>NW_019385294.1:132269-184557 GCF_000671375.1 Centruroides sculpturatus | reverse complement strand
CTGATTAAAAATTCCTCCTGAAGTCCCTTACGTTGCAATGCTTACAAGTAATCTATTCCATCCAATAAATTGTAAAGCATTTCTATGTTGTGCGAATGTATTTTCTTAAGGAAAAAAGCATTTTCTTTTTCTGTTTCATTAAATATTTATTCCCAAAAGGTGCAACTTTTCTCGCTCGAAAGAACAGAAACGGAAAACTTAAATCTGCAGAAGCAAAAATCTGAACTGGTATCGAGATATGAGTCTTTGTCTGAGACAGTTTTACAACTCCCCTATGATTGTCTCTTTTGGGATAATGTAAAAAAAAAGCAAACAAAAAAAAAGTGACAAAGAGTTTCTGTCGAAATGTCCACTTTAACTGAACCGGAAGGACGGTATGACATACTGCTGACATCACTTCCGGTTCGATAGAACTATTTATCGAATGTCTTGCTATATAAAAGCCGAGTATTCTTAAGTTAAGAAGAAGAAAAATAAAGAAAAATAAAAACCACAAACTAAAGAAGAAAGTAAATATCAGAATTTTCTTCTATTTTTTCCTATAATTATGTACATTTTAAAGAATGTAAATGCACCTTTAAACGCCTAGACCTGAATGAAGATGTGAAGAGGTTGTGTGGGTTTAAACATTTCTTTTTAAGTTTTTAACTTTAAAATTAATCTAATTTAAATATAATAAAATATAAATTAAAGGGTCCAGTTTCTCGGAAAGAAAGTTTAGTTAAAGATTACTGCAGGAACTATGAGTAAAAGTTCCATTATCGACCTCATGTTGGATCTAAAGGCTACTCTATCCTATTGCAAGAGTCTCTTGTACATCTGGGAGAAAGAATACTCTCTAGAGAATAGACAGACCCCATCATGTCACACTTCTTTTCCGTTTTTGGCAACACGGAAATTAAAGTCATGCCTTTCTAGGACACCAAATAGTGATTGGCAAAGTTCAAAAAAAGGAAAAAAAAATTGAATGGGGCCTGTGTTTTATATAGGGCATCGAATTTTCGTTCTATTATTCATTCTAAATTAATTCCCACCCACTTAAAATAATATAATATCAACGAAATTTTCGATTCTGAAAGCTCTTTTTCTTTTCTTTTCTTTTAATTCGTGGAAAATTAAAGAATTATTTCTGTTTCTCTGCTCTGGAGGGCGAGAGATGTTAAGAGGAAACATTCCAGAATCCATATTTATAAAAATTATTGCACGGTGGCCATTTTGCTTCATGGTCCATTACATCGAAGGAACGCAATTATGCTACGTTAAGGGAGAAGAAGAGAATCGATTTATTCTTTACCCAGGTTCTAGATTGAACACAAGTCGTACTAGAACGATTCAAAAACTTTTATTTTCCAGTTTTTAATGTTAAAAAACGTAAATATTTTACTAAAATACACTTAATTGTAATTCAAATAATGAATAAAAACTTCTTATCTTTAGTTTTCGGCTAATTTTTAAAGACAGACAAACGAACGGACGAATACAAAAGCTGTAATAAATACATATTTTTTTTTTTTTTTTAAGCGTTAGAAATTATCTACAATTTGTCATCGTTACGATTACATTTTAATCGTATTTTTATGAACTTTTCGAAACAATAAATCAATTATATTCAACGCACGAGTTAACAATATTTCGCTCATTGTTTAACAACAATATCTCTTGTATCCAACATCTCAACGGATCAGATATTTTGAATAGGGTCCAAACTCATTGTTATCCTCATAGAAAAATCATTATAAAGTTTACACGTCAAACTTTTAAAACAGTTTTAAAGATAATTTCGTGAGATAAAATCGATAAATCTATTTTAATCTTTGAAAATCTTTTAATACAATAGAAGAATTAATTAAGAGGAAAAATAGTTAAAGAATAATGAAAATATTCAACTTATTTTACGCCTTATTGCTCGTTTATATATTTAAAAAATATAGAATATAATTTATTTAAAGGAAAAATATATATATATATTCTTTGTTTTAATTTTATTAAAAAGATGCGGAGAATCAATTTGTAGAGATGCTTTCAACGATTTCTAAAACTCGGTTTTGAAGTTTAAACACGTTAAATAATTAAACAACCGCAAATCTTATTAAGTGTAAAGGGTTTTATTAAAATTTTTAATAAAATAAATTACGAAGTTAAAATAAGAATTTTTAAAATATTGATTAAAATCTAATTTAAAACCGTACTCTAATTAATATATTCCTATAAATTTTTCTAAATGCTTTGAAGCAGAGCATTTTTTTTTCTTTATAAAATAAATGTGTACTTATGAGAGTTCATAAATTAGTTAATTTTGTATAAAGGAACATCCTATTTTTTTAGTTTTATTTTTTTGTGTGCTTAAAACCATTAAATTTCTAAGAGAAGTAACGTTGTTTAGAAAAGTAATGTCTCACTAAGAGTACTTCAATGGCACACGAGTGTCTAGTTATTCAATCTTACTTATTTTAAAGGAATTAAATGTCAAAGAAATCTCACTAAATCTACAGAAAAAAAACTAAACAATGTAATTTACAGACAGACAGACAGACAGACTTTACAATAAATATTATAGATAACAAGAAAAATAAAGTTTATATAATAAGAAGTGTATTTTTATTTTTTTAGGAGATAAATACATAAAAAATGTAAAAGTTAAACAGGTTCGAGTTGGGGAAGGTTGAAGTTTTAGTTTTTAGAAAAGGGTTTCCTATAAAGTGATTCAGATTAGTTATCTGATCACGAAACAATTGAGTTCTTAAAAAAACTGTACTTAATTACTATAATCGATTGATCTGAATCGATTTTACATTAGTACTGTTAAAGTATTTTTCGAATAAGTTTAATCACTTTTGTGATGCTCTTTACCTACATTTTTTATGTTTAAAATATAATTTACCGTTTAAACTTTAAGCTAAAATATAATTCATCCTTATTAATAATTTCTAAATATATTTTTATTCGTTAAGAAAATAGTAAACAAGATAAAGCCTTTACAGATTACATGTTAAAAACTTTGAAACAATCGAATTTTTTATCTTATAAACTAATTAAAACTTATATAATTTACTTCCTAATACATCAATATTAATTTCCCTATAATAACAATTAATTCTGTAAGAATAATTATAATATCCTGCATCAGAAAACAGGATATTAAAGGAAACTAATGAAAGGATTACGTAGAGAATTAAACATCTAACAGATAAACATTATCACGACCGAATTGTATAAGAATAAAAATGTAATTTCTTATTCTTTTTTATTAAAAATTTTAATAAATTAATATTTATCTACGTGAAGAATTTATTACTTTAGCAAGTACACATTTGTAATTATAATACATGACGATTGAATGTAATTATTTTAGTAATGTAGCTGCCTTAACAGTGTAATTTTCTTTCACTTGTATCTTCATTCAAGTAGCGTATTCAGTAAGGAAAGTTAAGATTTCTCGGGAGGAACTCAGGTACCTCCCCTGCCTCTGAGAACCGCCTCCAGTTGGAGGCCCTAGCTCGTTCATCACCCTGCCAAGACTGCAATCGCTAGAGAATTAGAGGTTTAACTTCACTTTAGCTAAATTAAGACTTTATTTCAATGAATTTCTGACTTTATATCATATTGATTATACTGTTTTGTCGATCACGCTTTAAACAGAAAAAATATATACATACATACAACACGCACTTTAGATGGGTGGAACTGGTATTCTCTGTCTATTCTGTATGATGTATCGTCTAAAGTTTTTTAAGGGGAGGAGCCCTTCTATGCATTTGAAAGGAGACCTCCGAGTTAGAAAAAATTAGGTGATAATATTTAAAATGAGTTTTTATCTTTCCTAATGGAGAACGTGAAAATAACTCGATGTAGATGTGTTAAAGGATTGATAATTGAGTAAAATCACTTTACATCGTTTGAAATTAGAAGTAATATTTGTGTTGTTAAAAGAGAAAAATTGTTATATAATCAGTTTCAGAATATTAATTAAAAATTAACTTAAAGAAACTTCATAAGATATGAGATTTGTTCAATTTAAATTTTATAAATATGAAAATAAGTGAAATGATGATGACGATGTAGATTATTACACTTAAAACAATTCATTACAAATTATAATATATATGTGATATATTTCACATAGGAATCTATAAGACATGGTACATGTATGTATGTATGTATGTATGTATGTATGTATGTGTATATACACAAATACCATCCACTAGTATCACAACACAAGTACAATTTGTTATTTACAAATATGGACATAATAAACTTTCTAATATTTTAGAAAATTCTTGTAAAGACTTGGTTAGGTACAGTATGTGGGTACATGTTATGTCTTGAGAGTAATGAATTATATCAAACTATCAATAATAACACTTTAAAGAAAAAACATTATTAGGTAATCACAGTTATTTATGAATTTAGTCTTGCCAAATAATATAATATATATTGTANTTCGATAAAATTTTATAATAAATGATTTAAGTCATAAAAGATAATTAAAATTAATGATGATACATAAAACTTTTGCAACAGATATATTTTTGGTAGAAATCTTAAATTATATCATAAATCTGAAATTAACGTTTCTTGGAAAATTCTCAATTCTCAAAGGATAAATGCGTGGAAATTGAAGTCGCTTAGAAGCACAACTTAGCATTGATTAACACAAACATTTTGCCTTGTATAATGCAAAAGCTTAGCAGACAAATCTAACGATGAAGAGATGTAAAATCCCAAGGGGACATTGGGGAATGGGGTATATTCCCATAAGGTTTGAAGTGTAACAGTTGTAACCGGCCAAAATCTAATTATTGAGTAATATCCCATCACTTAGAACCGAATGATCGAGTTAGTGCATGCAAATGCTTTTGCTAATGAAAGCGATGGAGAAAAGTGCAAAGTCCAAATGATGCACGATAATGATGGAGAACTTACGTTTATACAATAAATTTACTTTCCAAATCTCATTAATTTAATAATGTAAAATAGGGAGAGAGAGAGACTCTTTTTATATATATATATTATATATTACAGTAAATAATTGAAGAGATTTCTGAAAATTTTTCTGATTAAGTTTGATTTTTCTGCACAGAATTTTACTGCAATGCTGAATAGAAAAGTACAGTAGTACCTTACCGCATTTCACAAATGTTTTGGTAAAATTCTCGACGGTATAGACACATTTGACATTCAGAACACGCTAGAACACTTCGCTTTCCGTTACTCAGCCCAAGCATGCATAACGACTCCTGGATGAAGGTCTTCTTTGTACCAGATTCACATCCCGAATTCGGGATGGCTGTTTGTCTGTTTTCTAACAATTCTACCGGTCTCTCCGCTTACCATTTGCATAACTTGTTTTCTCTTGATCTCGAGTCGTTGCTGAGTTAAGGGAAAGGCCAACCGTGACTTAAAACATCTTCACTTTTGCAGAATGAAAGATTTGCAATTGTATCTCTATCTCTAACCTCTGACACACTTCTTGTTTTTTCTATTCTAGTAAATAACACAAACGTTATATTACACGCATACACGATTCTTTACTTATCTCTCCTCGATTCTCAACATTTAAATTAGTAAATTATAAAATAAATTTGATTATTTTAACTAAAATTATATAAAAATTTCGAATTTTATTCGCGTAAAAATGCGATTTTTTTTTAATGTAAGATAGATGCGAAGAAAGGAGTTTTATCAAAATCTCAATTTGCTACTTCTACATAATCGGTGTAAAGGGTTTTATTAAAATTTTTAATAAAATAAATATTCCGTATAATGCGATATAAAATCTTATTTATAAACTATAAAATAGATATAAATGGGATTTTAATTGATCAGAACGTTAAACAAATAGTGAAAAAGATTTAGAGGACCATTAACGTATTTTAGAATAAGATGAATGGTCTCTAAACTGTTTAACTCCAGCTTCACTGCGTTGAGAATTCCAACCGGCTTAACATAATTATCTACAATTCCAACTGGTAGATCGCGACTTACCGATTGGAAGGAAAAAATAAAAATAAAACTGGAATTTAATTTAAAAATCTAAAAAAGAAGACTTATTACAAAATCGATTGTAGAAAAAACAGAAAATACTTCTTTAAAGCAATTTTTAAACACTAATTTGTGTATTTTTCAATAGAAAAATCTGATTTTGAACGAAACTCGAACCCCTTCACGTCTCTACGACTTAACTATTTAAAATTTGCTATGTAGAATTTGCATCATTATCTACTTGGTCAAATTGATCAGCGGTCATGTTACAAAATAAAGAAAAGAATTAGGGAAAAAGAAAAAGGGATGAAAATCTTTCCTCTTTATTTTATTTTATTTTGAAAGAATTCTTTAAAGCGAATTTAGTCGAGACAAACCACTTGCAAATCGTCCTCTTTCGTAAGTAAAGGAACAGTCTGAGGCAAACAGTTAATTCCCTCAATCCTTAGCTATTTATCAAGAAGTCAGAATGGACGTGAACTCTTTTATTATTGATTACTTCAATCGTCTGTTACTTGATCTCTTTGCCAAACCAATTTTATGGTGAATGAATAATCTAATAGTAAATAAAAATCTACCAGAAATTCGGTTCGAGTTTTAACTTTAATTTTTAAATGCAAACTTACATTTCTTTTTTTTAAATATATAATTTATAAATAATTATGAGTTTATAATGTATGTAAGCCTATATAATGAAATTTTTTCCTCCTTGCCAGCCGTGCTGAAGGTGGTGGTAACTTNAAATAACACAAACGTTATATTACACGCATACACGATTCTTTACTTATCTCTCCTCGATTCTCAACATTTAAATTAGTAAATTATAAAATAAATTTGATTATTTTAACTAAAATTATATAAAAATTTCGAATTTTATTCGCGTAAAAATGCGATTTTTTTTTAATGTAAGATAGATGCGAAGAAAGGAGTTTTATCAAAATCTCAATTTGCTACTTCTACATAATCGGTGTAAAGGGTTTTATTAAAATTTTTAATAAAATAAATATTCCGTATAATGCGATATAAAATCTTATTTATAAACTATAAAATAGATATAAATGGGATTTTAATTGATCAGAACGTTAAACAAATAGTGAAAAAGATTTAGAGGACCATTAACGTATTTTAGAATAAGATGAATGGTCTCTAAACTGTTTAACTCCAGCTTCACTGCGTTGAGAATTCCAACCGGCTTAACATAATTATCTACAATTCCAACTGGTAGATCGCGACTTACCGATTGGAAGGAAAAAATAAAAATAAAACTGGAATTTAATTTAAAAATCTAAAAAAGAAGACTTATTACAAAATCGATTGTAGAAAAAACAGAAAATACTTCTTTAAAGCAATTTTTAAACACTAATTTGTGTATTTTTCAATAGAAAAATCTGATTTTGAACGAAACTCGAACCCCTTCACGTCTCTACGACTTAACTATTTAAAATTTGCTATGTAGAATTTGCATCATTATCTACTTGGTCAAATTGATCAGCGGTCATGTTACAAAATAAAGAAAAGAATTAGGGAAAAAGAAAAAGGGATGAAAATCTTTCTTCTTTATTTTATTTTATTTTGAAAGAATTCTTTAAAGCGAATTTAGTCGAGACAAACCACTTGCAAATCGTCCTCTTTCGTAAGTAAAGGAACAGTCTGAGGCAAACAGTTAATTCCCTCAATCCTTAGCTATTTATCAAGAAGTCAGAATGGACGTGAACTCTTTTATTATTGATTACTTCAATCGTCTGTTACTTGATCTCTTTGCCAAACCAATTTTATGGTGAATGAATAATCTAATAGTAAATAAAAATCTACCAGAAATTCGGTTCGAGTTTTAACTTTAATTTTTAAATGCAAACTTACATTTCTTTTTTTTAAATATATAATTTATAAATAATTATGAGTTTATAATGTATGTAAGCCTATATAATGAAATTTTTTCCTCCTTGCCAGCCGTGCTGAAGGTGGTGGTAACTTCTTCTTCTTCTTGTTTAATGTCTAAATTTAGATATGGCGAATAGAGAGAGGATGGTTTGAAATTTTGCAAGTGGAGCTGGACCACCAATTAAGAGGTCGGAGAAGTTTCGTCTGTGTCTTCCGTGTCCACGTATGACCCTGCTGATATCGTAACCGGACCCAAGGTCAAAGGAGGAGCCCGAAGTGTGCTCAATAGACCACCCAGACAATGTCATTACCCAGAATTCCATTGAAATCCCTCCCTTGGCTGTATGTAATTACACTGTCCAGAACTGCACCTCCTCTGACGAACAAATTCTCCAACAACAAACAAAATTTCCAAATATCTTTGCTAAAGTAAATTAAGGTAATGTCTCCTTCGCGTAATTAACTTTATAAACGAAAAATAAAGTTTTAAATAATAAAAGTATTATTATTATTATTATTAAAGAATGAAGGAATTTGTTTAATCATATGTTTTTTCTGTAATTTATCTTGTTTTAAACATATGAATATATATATATATATATAAAGTAAGTAACTCTAGGCCTACAGGCATAAACTGCTTACAACTGAATGTAAAGGTTTACTTAGCCTTCACAGTTTGTCTGTACGCAACCTTTACAAAACAGGTTATACATAAGTACGTGTGGGGTGTAAAGATTTATATAACTTACATATCTTATCTATACCTATATAGATATGGGTATAGACCTACGTCCTACCTATCTACGTAAGTTTAGGTAAATATATACAATAAAAATTTATATATTTCTTAATAATTTTACAGTAATTTCATACGTAACAAAGGCCATTGCCACTTTTCAATAAGGCTTATCTCGATCATAAGATGGTATTAGAAAGCTTTCATTGACTACACGGACGATAAAAAAAGAAGTATAATTAATCAAAACACCCCAGAGATATATCTTAACAAGACTAATGAATTAGAAAAGCCGAAATGATTTTCATAGCCTCTCCCATCTAAAAATTGTTCCTCGTAAAAAAAACGAATTAAACCCTTAAAACTCTCATTAATTTTAGCACGCGCACTCACAAACGTTTAAAAAAATATGTCCTCTATATAATATATATATATATAATAAAGTTCTAAACTTCTCTCTACAATTGTGTAGTTGAGTTTAATTAAGTGTGTTGCATCTCAGTCACGTGGGTGGGCCTGACTGTTAAAGATGAGAAGGAAACCTTTGGTTACTTCATAAGAGCCTCGGGTGCGTATGTCTGTATGTCTACCTGTCTTATAGTTGTCAGAAGAAAATAACGTTATAATTTTTTAGAAAAAAATCTCTTCTCTAACTCACGTTTTACACAGATTTTATTGTGAATATTTAACAATATGCATGTATATATTTATAGAAGAAATATAGCTTCCAGTATACGAAACGACTGTAAGAATATGAATAGCGCACTCATTTTGTAGCTTCCAGTATACGAAACGACTGTAAGAATATGAATAGCGCACTCATTTTGTTAATTATAACATTTATAATTAAATTTAATAGCATTCATCTGCGTAACTGAATTGTTTATGTCGGAAAACGTTTCCAATAATGTCATTTACTTAATTGTTAGTGAATGGTTTAACCTCGAGGCTGGAATTTTACAAATTGTGAAAAAGGTAGATTCATCTCTAAGAGAGGGGATACAAATTATGTAAAGAAGGGACTAATTTAAATAGAAGAAAAGTTGCAATTTTGTAGTATATTAAGCATTACAAAATGGATAAGAAGTGGGGATTTTTTTCAACTGTGAGAATTGAGAAAGATACATGTACTGTACCTCTCGAAATTGAATATGTAGTAGCATGGTGGCTACCAAAAAGGAAACATGTGTTCTCTGTGCTTCTCTACTATACAATTTCTATCGGAACGGTTGAATGAAAATAGATTTAAATACGCATTTTGCATATGTATTTTATTGTATGCGTTAAGGTAGATGGGTGCAGAGAACTGACTCCATGTGTGTGGGCTCAACACTAACTTCTTTCAGTCGATCTTATGAAACGTGTGAACTGTGAGCCCTAAGTTAGTATGATTATGGAGTTTAGTCTAGTACCTCACACAGTGTTGCCGGCGGCTCCCTGCATCAGACGTTCGATGCCAACCTGTCATAGTTCTTGAAAAAATCAAGATGGGATTTAGGAATTGAAGGAGGAGGAGGAGAAAAAGAAGGGACCAAAAAAAAATCCATCTAGTGAATAATCAAACATCTGCTACTCTTACTTTACCTTATTCCGCTCTGTTTGGGATTATTTATGTGTACTTTTTGCTTATATTTGCATGACGATTGCATTTTTTTACATTGTTAATTTGTTTATTATATATATGTTTATCGGAATAATTTCCTATAAATTGATATAATTTCAAGATGTTTTATTGTTTTTAGGGGCCTTTCTTTTTAAATGGGAGTTCTATGTTTAAACAGGATGTTGTGTGGTGATCGGCGCCAGTCGTGTCGTGTCATATTGCAACGCGACGCGCCGACTGTAGTGTTTTAAATGTACGGTTATAATTGGATCTTTATTTCTTAAAGCACAGATATTTAAACAAAATCGCAACAGTAAGTAAGTATTTGATATCGTACTAAGTAAATAATCCATTAAAATTGCTAATTATAGGCCTGTATACAGTACGCGACGCGACTCTAAGCGTCATAACTTTTAACGCATTTTTNTAGAATTAATTAAAATATGTGAAAATATTATATTCTAAAATTAGAGAATTTTGTAATTTATCAGTGGAAGGTGGCAAGATACATTTGAAAACTTTTCCACACCTTTTAAAATATGTCCTGAGGCGATATATCTTCTTATCAGTACGGATGCACTTTTCCATTTAGTTGTGCATTTACGTCGCGGAAAGAAAAGTTTTGAACACTTTTAGAAAAGAAATAATTTTTCCATCATCGTAACAGTTTTGTCTCCTCACTAATTCATTCGCGTGTTCAACTTTCCTCCATTCCAATCCAGCTCTTGCAATGCCCAAGTCCTCAGAAAAGCGCGATAAGTTTTCAGTCATCCCCCCCATCCCGGATAATGTCCCCTTGTCCTGTATATCACACTCCGTCCTTTCTAGAAAGTGTGATAAATTGGCATTCTGGAGATTTTCCGTTCATTTTATCCTCTACTAGTGACGACAGAAGTACTTTTGTGGTAAAATTTCGGGATTTTTATCAACTTTTAACAGCTTACAGAGCTTGTCTACTCTTTCTGTTTTTGATAACTTCCTCGGGAAGCATTAAAGAAAGAAATTAAAGGTGAAGAGCGAGATAAAAATCTTAAAGATGAGATGACTCGAGTAGCTGATAATTCTTTTAAAATGCTTTCTGACATCACATTCTTCGACACTTTAGAAACCTAAGATTTTTTTTCCTAATGAAGAATTTTTAAATATATTAAATTATATAGAAAATTTATAGATTTCTAAATCATTTTATTCAATAATTTATAATTATGTCTACGGTTTGTATTAATTTATATTTATGGATCCTACCTAATTTATATTCGTGTTGTTTCCCATTATATCTAAGGCTCTAAGGCTTAATAAGGCTCGATTCATCAATGTCTATAATATATTTTTGGTTATGTGTAACCTTTATATAATCGAACCTCTAATAGCGACCACCTCCCGACAACGGCCACCTTTAAACAGCGGCCATTTTTTCAGGTATTTTTGTAATAAAGATGCATACAAAATAACCTCCGAACAACGGCCATTTCTTACGTTTCCATCAACGGCCGTTGTTTACAGGTGGACTATACAGGTTCTTCATCAATCTGTCTAAGTTCAGGATCATAAAATCACCACTTTTAATAATATAAAACAATAGTAAGCAAAGCAGCTGATTCGAACTCGAATCAACAGTCCTGTTTCAAGTACCTTGATGCGTATTGTTATCCAGATCAATAACTATCAGTAACAGGTCCATTATATTCGACTCAACTACTCCCTAGAAAGGCCCCGTATCCTACAATAGAAGGGCAGTCGACGCTCAGATACGCCACATTAGTCTCATCTCACAACTCCGTTGGATCACTAGACGAATGACATCATGGGGTTGTTGTAATTTTTCAAATATTCCTTCTACCTTCGGTTACAGAACTACTGTCTCCGTTGTACAGTTCGACGTTACTTCAACTATACAATCGATAACCATTCGAGCGTACGTGTCAATAGTTGTAGGAATTGTGTCTTGGGATGGGTATCCACGCCTCTATGACAGAATCTAAGGAAAAAAAATCAAGGATTTTTCTCTTCTTCCTTTACTTCTCCAAAGATTTCTACTAGATATTTAGGATCGAATCACACTCCAGCTATTTCTTCTATAAAAATCTAGCCACGGGATAAACTTACAACACAGATTATTGCTACCTCAACGGTATAAATATGTATTTAAACGTCATACACGTCACAATACAAGTTTCCCCATTATTGTTATAGTAGAATAAATGTATTATTTTACGACCGTTCGTGTAGCTAGCGGTTATAAATTTATATAAATTATTTTTAATATTTTAAAATATTAAATCAATATTTTAAAGAAATAAATCTAAAAAATGTTTTATAAAGAAGATAGTTTTATACTGATCAATGTAAAACTCTATATATCACTTTGTTGGCGCTCGATACTTTTGGAGAATGGATGTTTACTACTCGATTACTTTGGAGATTGCTTTGTAAAGCACGTTTAGTCGGAATTGGTTGGTAAATTTAGAAACTTATTTTCATTTCAATCACATTTTCCTCCCCCCTTCTCCTTCTTTTCTCCTCCGATCGCCGAAATGATAAACAATAAATTTCCAAACTGAGTAAGGAATGGAATTAAGGACACGAAATTTGATAGCGTAAGAGAGTGAAAGTTCGAAAATTACGTTTAAAAAATAGAAAAAATGAAAGTGTTTTCCTTTGTTAAATATTCTATTTAACATACAGAAGAATAATTCCGTCAATCTGATCGAAAATTGTCTTCCAAATTTGCCAAATTGTTCGATAAATCAGTCATTTTGTTGAAGATTTCATTAATTAATATGCAACTTTGCTTTTCCCTCTCTCTTATTTTTATTATATAAATAATCTAATTAATTTAAGTTATTGCTCGAATTTTTCACGTAAAATTAATTATTATTATTATCGATTATAATCGATCATTTAATTGGAATTTTAAATACAATTAAATATGATGATAAATTGTATTTTGTAACTTATACTTCTTCACGAAATCTTAAGAATATTGAGATGAGAAATGATTAAATATGTGATTTAATTACTTTAAATTCGAGAAAAATTGAGTTTTATCTACTAGAAACCTATATATTCCATCTTTTGAACTCGAGTATTTTGAGGAAACTTTTCGTATAGACAGACAGACAGACGAGGGAGGTGCTAACATGGAAACATTTTATCTCAAATCTATTTTGTGGTTGTGTAACAAATTATATTAAAGTATTGAAAAACATTCTGATAAATTGCTTATAAAAACATAAACTTTATCCAAATCTGCACTAAAAATCTAAGATTTCTGTCAAATTGAGTTGGAAAGAGGCCACAATTTCGAAATATTATGGAATGTTGAAACAAAATTTATAAATCTGGAGAATGTGACGCATCTTGTCACTATAAATTGAGTAGTAGAATTCGTACAGACAAACGAACAAGCACAAAAAGAAGCAAAAAAAAAAAAAAAATTATTTTCTAAACCCAAAAATCCTGCGTGTTATACACCAATTTACTAATCTAAACACATTATAGATACAAAAAAGGGTATAAAATATTAAATCAATTTAATCTAAAGATAGAAATATACTTTAAAAATTTATGAATTTTTTATATAATAATTTACAATATATACACACACGCTCATACCTAAAAAAAGAGCATTTTTTCTCTTTAATAAAGAGTAAAAAATTCCCAATTTCATAAGATAATATGAACTTGAAAAATTCTCCATCGATCTCTCCTTGCTGTAGAATGAATTTCGAATATCGTAGCAAGAGCAAGTTTAATTTTCTAAAGATTTTAATATTTAAAGCTAAGAGGGAATGAACGAAATCTTGTCGATATGACAACCTAAACATGTTTAGTCACATATAAGCACGGAAGGTAGATTAATTAGGAAACTGGAAAATGGAAAAGAAGGAAGAAGGGGAAAAAATAACACTAAACATGTTCAGTGAAGATGCTTATAAATAAGTAATATCCCAAAGGATGCAAGACTAGATCGTATCTTGTCATTTCTTAATTTGTCAATGCGATGCTGGCTTGGGAATACTGACAATTTACCTGCAGCATGAACACTAACAAAGCAAAGAGCTTATTTCCTCATTCATTATCAATGTCTTTCTTTCTCCCCTCCATCTTTTCTACATTTTTTTCTCTTGTATCTCGATTATTTTTATTCTAAAATTCACTCGTTCTTCCTTGATTAACAGATTAAATATGCAACTATTATTAAAATTATAATGTTTTGTGTAAGGTTTTTTTTATTTATTTTTCATAATTCTCTTTGGGATTTGTGAAAATGAATGATTTATGTAATTAAATTCGTAAAGAGAAACAATTCGGTAATGCTTTTTTTCTTTCTTTTTCTTTTTCTTCCTCACGCGAGTTTGAATTGTTGATTTGATCAAACTGTTGCTTAGTTGTTGTAATAAATTTTAAATTATTTATGTAATTTTAATATAATTTATCGTATAAACTTGTTATTTTTATCGCTATAATTGCGTGAAGTTTACGGANGTTAAGGAAAAAAAGCAATAAGAATATTTAAAAATTAATTAAAACTAATTAAAAAATAATTTAAAATATTTTCTGATTAAAAATTCCTCCTGAAGTCCCTTACGTTGCAATGCTTACAAGTAATCTATTCCATCCAATAAATTGTAAAGCATTTCTATGTTGTGCGAATGTATTTTCTTAAGGAAAAAAGCATTTTCTTTTTCTGTTTCATTAAATATTTATTCCCAAAAGGTGCAACTTTTCTCGCTCGAAAGAACAGAAACGGAAAACTTAAATCTGCAGAAGCAAAAATCTGAACTGGTATCGAGATATGAGTCTTTGTCTGAGACAGTTTTACAACTCCCCTATGATTGTCTCTTTTGGGATAATGTAAAAAAAAAGCAAACAAAAAAAAAGTGACAAAGAGTTTCTGTCGAAATGTCCACTTTAACTGAACCGGAAGGACGGTATGACATACTGCTGACATCACTTCCGGTTCGATAGAACTATTTATCGAATGTCTTGCTATATAAAAGCCGAGTATTCTTAAGTTAAGAAGAAGAAAAATAAAGAAAAATAAAAACCACAAACTAAAGAAGAAAGTAAATATCAGAATTTTCTTCTATTTTTTCCTATAATTATGTACATTTTAAAGAATGTAAATGCACCTTTAAACGCCTAGACCTGAATGAAGATGTGAAGAGGTTGTGTGGGTTTAAACATTTCTTTTTAAGTTTTTAACTTTAAAATTAATCTAATTTAAATATAATAAAATATAAATTAAAGGGTCCAGTTTCTCGGAAAGAAAGTTTAGTTAAAGATTACTGCAGGAACTATGAGTAAAAGTTCCATTATCGACCTCATGTTGGATCTAAAGGCTACTCTATCCTATTGCAAGAGTCTCTTGTACATCTGGGAGAAAGAATACTCTCTAGAGAATAGACAGACCCCATCATGTCACACTTCTTTTCCGTTTTTGGCAACACGGAAATTAAAGTCATGCCTTTCTAGGACACCAAATAGTGATTGGCAAAGTTCAAAAAAAGGAAAAAAAAATTGAATGGGGCCTGTGTTTTATATAGGGCATCGAATTTTCGTTCTATTATTCATTCTAAATTAATTCCCACCCACTTAAAATAATATAATATCAACGAAATTTTCGATTCTGAAAGCTCTTTTTCTTTTCTTTTCTTTTAATTCGTGGAAAATTAAAGAATTATTTCTGTTTCTCTGCTCTGGAGGGCGAGAGATGTTAAGAGGAAACATTCCAGAATCCATATTTATAAAAATTATTGCACGGTGGCCATTTTGCTTCATGGTCCATTACATCGAAGGAACGCAATTATGCTACGTTAAGGGAGAAGAAGAGAATCGATTTATTCTTTACCCAGGTTCTAGATTGAACACAAGTCGTACTAGAACGATTCAAAAACTTTTATTTTCCAGTTTTTAATGTTAAAAAACGTAAATATTTTACTAAAATACACTTAATTGTAATTCAAATAATGAATAAAAACTTCTTATCTTTAGTTTTCGGCTAATTTTTAAAGACAGACAAACGAACGGACGAATACAAAAGCTGTAATAAATACATATTTTTTTTTTTTTTTAAGCGTTAGAAATTATCTACAATTTGTCATCGTTACGATTACATTTTAATCGTATTTTTATGAACTTTTCGAAACAATAAATCAATTATATTCAACGCACGAGTTAACAATATTTCGCTCATTGTTTAACAACAATATCTCTTGTATCCAACATCTCAACGGATCAGATATTTTGAATAGGGTCCAAACTCATTGTTATCCTCATAGAAAAATCATTATAAAGTTTACACGTCAAACTTTTAAAACAGTTTTAAAGATAATTTCGTGAGATAAAATCGATAAATCTATTTTAATCTTTGAAAATCTTTTAATACAATAGAAGAATTAATTAAGAGGAAAAATAGTTAAAGAATAATGAAAATATTCAACTTATTTTACGCCTTATTGCTCGTTTATATATTTAAAAAATATAGAATATAATTTATTTAAAGGAAAAATATATATATATATATTCTTTTATAAATTCCATATATTTAAAATAATTTATAAATAATTATGAGTTTATAATGTATGTAAGCCTATATAATGAAATTTTTTCCTCCTTGCCAGCCGTGCTGAAGGTGGTGGTAACTTCTTCTTCTTCTTGTTTAATGTCTAAATTTAGATATGGCGAATAGAGAGAGGATGGTTTGAAATTTTGCAAGTGGAGCTGGACCACCAATTAAGAGGTCGGAGAAGTTTCGTCTGTGTCTTCCGTGTCCACGTATGACCCTGCTGATATCGTAACCGGACCCAAGGTCAAAGGAGGAGCCCGAAGTGTGCTCAATAGACCACCCAGACAATGTCATTACCCAGAATTCCATTGAAATCCCTCCCTTGGCTGTATGTAATTACACTGTCCAGAACTGCACCTCCTCTGACGAACAAATTCTCCAACAACAAACAAAATTTCCAAATATCTTTGCTAAAGTAAATTAAGGTAATGTCTCCTTCGCNCTAATTAATATATTCCTATAAATTTTTCTAAATGCTTTGAAGCAGAGTATTTTTTTTTCTTTATAAAATAAATGTGTACTTATGAGAGTTCATAAATTAGTTAATTTTGTATAAAGGAACATCCTATTTTTTTAGTTTTATTTTTTTGTGTGCTTAAAACCATTAAATTTCTAAGAGAAGTAACGTTGTTTAGAAAAGTAATGTCTCACTAAGAGTACTTCAATGGCACACGAGTGTCTAGTTATTCAATCTTACTTATTTTAAAGGAATTAAATGTCAAAGAAATCTCACTAAATCTACAGAAAAAAAACTAAACAATGTAATTTACAGACAGACAGACAGACAGACTTTACAATAAATATTATAGATAACAAGAAAAATAAAGTTTATATAATAAGAAGTGTATTTTTATTTTTTTTAGGAGATAAATACATAAAAAATGTAAAAGTTAAACAGGTTCGAGTTGGGGAAGGTTGAAGTTTTAGTTTTTAGAAAAGGGTTTCCTATAAAGTGATTCAGATTAGTTATCTGATCACGAAACAATTGAGTTCTTAAAAAAACTGTACTTAATTACTATAATCGATTGATCTGAATCGATTTTACATTAGTACTGTTAAAGTATTTTTCGAATAAGTTTAATCACTTTTGTGATGCTCTTTACCTACATTTTTTATGTTTAAAATATAATTTACCGTTTAAANTGCAAGCAAGGCATGACATTAAGAGCCAACATCACATATAATCACGAAGAAGATGATGATGATGAAGAAGAAGAGGATTTTCTATTATAAAATATTTCAATCATAAAAATGTAAGCATAGATATGTGGATAGTTCGACGACCTTTTTTACTATTATAGAAATATTTTTGTATATAGATAGAAGAGTTGGCCGGCGGCAGAATATTATCTTTGTGTGTGTGACACAATAAAAGACAGACACTGTCTGTGACAGTCCCTCACCTAAGGCTCAACTTTATAATAGACTCGGGTATATTGTATTAACCATAATGTCATTCTATGCCTAGTAATCAGTGATGACAGGTGTGCTTCCATCTCGTACCTGTACTCAGGTATATCGGATGTATCTCTGGTATTTCTTCTACAAATCTAATTCCTGTTGGAAAATTAATTAAATTTAGAAGATACTAACTAAAAAAGAAGTTTTTCATTAATCCAGAATTTCCATTAAATAATATAATTTTTTTTTCCTCCTTTCCTTTTTCGTCCTTCATCTATAGAATATCCAGAAAGTAATTATTGTGACCTGTATTATTGAATGAAGTTTTGTCGTATTCAGACACGATATTTTCTAATTAAGTTGATGCCTATTATTTACTTAATTCTTGGAGTTGGAGAATTATAGATTAGTTATGATCAAGGACGAATGATTACAATAATAAAGAATAAAGTTTGTTTCCTTTCTGGGAGTATCGACAGATGAACTTATCCCTTTTTTTTCCTATATTTTTTTAATAATAAAAATTTAGANTTGTAATAGTCACTGCTTTGTTACAATTATTATTAAATTTTAAACAATTTATTTTCATTTAAAAATTAATTTTAGAGGTATATTATTAGTTTTATGGTGTTATATCAATGGAAACTTGTAAGGAACTGCTGTGGCAAAGATTAATCATTGCATCGGTTAAATAGCATTACAAAGTTGCTGCTGTAGCAATATGCTACAAAGATCGCAAGTTGTTACTGTATTTACAAAGATTGCAAGCTGCTATTGTAGCAATGCTATTGTAGAAGCAGCTTGCTATATTAGCATTTCTATAAATTAGGCAACATTAACTCATCTGTGAATTTATGTTACAGTATTGTGACTTTATACAGAAGCTAATGCTACACAATTATCTGCAAAGCAATACACAGAAACAGTAAATTCTGTAAGAGATATACAACCATTAAAACAAGCATCCCAAAAATATAACCACTGAAAAATAAATTTTGCATCTGTAAAATTCATTTCAATATGATTTTTATATGCATTTTATATATTTATATATACATTAATATAAAATATATATGTACAATATATATAAATTTTATATCATTTATCCACGTAATACGATTTTCTTTATAAAATATATAACATTCTTATAATATTAAACATATTTGTTGCTATATAATCTTACAAATAGTTCATTTCCAATTGTTATAGTAACATAAAACGAACATATAGCAACTATCTAACTTTAGTATGAAATATTCTCTACTTTTCCTACCCAGAAGTTAGTTAACGACCGTAAAAACTCTGTTGTAAGTTTTTAACTCATACGATTCACGTTTGTAAGGATAACAGAACGCAAAACACGGTTAACTGATTTTTGGGCCACCCTTTAGTCGTAATTAGTGTTACAATTGTAGGATGTAATGTTTAACACTGCAGTGCTGAATATTCACCCTATAGTTTCCCCCCCTCTCTTTCAAATTTAAATCATTATTATTGTAATAACAGCAGTATAACTCGATGTCAGTAGGGTCCTTTATGTTATTAAGATGTGATGCTACATAACAACTATACCCCCAAAAAAATAAAATAAAATAAAAAGAAGTAAGAAGAATCACGACAAGTCATTGTTATTATAACAGCATGCTAAGCACGATCTGTATATTACTGTAGTAGCACCATTATTTAGAAAATATAATAGTTTTTAATTTATACATTTGTAAAGTTCGTGATTAAGGAAGACCTTTTACCACGTTTATGTAAGGTATCCTGTTCATTTTGAAACGTTATTTGATTTTCTATAAATGGAAAGAAGTCTTAATAAAGTTCGTAGAAAATAAATTCAAAAACGTGATCTAAATTTTAATTAAAACTCATTTAATTAGCAATAAAATTAATTTATTTTTATAAATACAGTATACATATCTTTTAAACAGGGATTTAATTTATTTACATATATATATATATATTAGAGAGAAAATGATAAACAATTGCCTGTTGTGTTGGTAAATTAGGGAGATGCGATGTTGGATGTAGGAGATTCTGCCTGCTACCGGGAAATCTTGACAGTTTGGGATAATTGCTCTATGTTTACAGTAAATAGAATCCTCTGACGTACGTCAAAATATATATTAAAAGTAATGAAAATTATGTCGAGATAAGTTATTTTGAATGGTTGCAATTTATATACAGGAATACACATTTATTATTTAGTATAGGCTACCATTTAGATAAATATAAGTTACATTTGGTTTTATATAAATGTTTACAGGTGTAATTTTTAACTTTTAATACTTGCAGGAATAGTTGTATAAATTGTATAGTCAACCCTCGATATTACGCCACTCTATTAAAATAATAGTATTCTTATTCATTCCGAATTACCAAATATAAGCTTTTTCATTGTAAATGACATTGTTACTACCAAATCACACGGCTTTAAATAATCTTTAATATGTGAGGTTCTTCTGTTTAGCGCCACATTTGATTTAGGGTCAATTTTGAAGGCAAACAAATGGCGCTATATCGAGGTTTGTGTGTATACATATTTGTAGGAATAGTTAGAAAAGTTAAACGAGTTGTTATAACAATCTTATTGCTTGCTAGAATTGTTATAGTTATAATTATTCCTGTAATTATTTATAACAATTATATAAGTGTTATAATTTAATAGCTGCTAGACAATGAGTTATACATAATTTTTACATTTATTATATAATTAGACTTATTCTAAATTCTCCATGTTATAATATAATAATTTTAATCATTATTAATGCTGTAATTTAATTATTTTCTTAATTTTTCACTGTACAAATTACAGATTGTTAGTTGTTATATTATTGAATTACATAATAAATAAAATTATTATTCTGTTAAAATAGATATATAGGCTATATATTGCTATGAATAATTTATTAAATGATAAATATATAATTTAAATTTATTTGATTTATTATTGTTTTAAGATAAATATGAATTTTAAATATTTAAATTTTGAATAAATTTTATATTTACAATTTTATTTATTATTAATATAAATCACGAAATATTAAGAAAATTTATAGTTAAAAATTTAAGTAATTTAATAAAATAAATATTCCGTATAATGCGATATAAAATCTTATTTATAAACTATAAAATAGATATAAATGGGATTTTAATTGATCAGAACGTTAAACAAATAGTGAAAAAGATTTAGAGGACCATTAACGTATTTTAGAATAAGATGAATGGTCTCTAAACTGTTTAACTCCAGCTTCACTGCGTTGAGAATTCCAACCGGCTTAACATAATTATCTACAATTCCAACTGGTAGATCGCGACTTACCGATTGGAAGGAAAAAATAAAAATAAAACTGGAATTTAATTTAAAAATCTAAAAAAGAAGACTTATTACAAAATCGATTGTAGAAAAAACAGAAAATACTTCTTTAAAGCAATTTTTAAACACTAATTTGTGTATTTTTCAATAGAAAAATCTGATTTTGAACGAAACTCGAACCCCTTCACGTCTCTACGACTTAACTATTTAAAATTTGCTATGTAGAATTTGCATCATTATCTACTTGGTCAAATTGATCAGCGGTCATGTTACAAAATAAAGAAAAGAATTAGGGAAAAAGAAAAAGGGATGAAAATCTTTCCTCTTTATTTTATTTTATTTTGAAAGAATTCTTTAAAGCGAATTTAGTCGAGACAAACCACTTGCAAATCGTCCTCTTTCGTAAGTAAAGGAACAGTCTGAGGCAAACAGTTAATTCCCTCAATCCTTAGCTATTTATCAAGAAGTCAGAATGGACGTGAACTCTTTTATTATTGATTACTTCAATCGTCTGTTACTTGATCTCTTTGCCAAACCAATTTTATGGTGAATGAATAATCTAATAGTAAATAAAAATCTACCAGAAATTCGGTTCGAGTTTTAACTTTAATTTTTAAATGCAAACTTACATTTCTTTTTTTTAAATATATAATTTATAAATAATTATGAGTTTATAATGTATGTAAGCCTATATAATGAAATTTTTTCCTCCTTGCCAGCCGTGCTGAAGGTGGTGGTAACTTCTTCTTCTTCTTGTTTAATGTCTAAATTTAGATATGGCGAATAGAGAGAGGATGGTTTGAAATTTTGCAAGTGGAGCTGGACCACCAATTAAGAGGTCGGAGAAGTTTCGTCTGTGTCTTCCGTGTCCACGTATGACCCTGCTGATATCGTAACCGGACCCAAGGTCAAAGGAGGAGCCCGAAGTGTGCTCAATAGACCACCCAGACAATGTCATTACCCAGAATTCCATTGAAATCCCTCCCTTGGCTGTATGTAATTACACTGTCCAGAACTGCACCTCCTCTGACGAACAAATTCTCCAACAACAAACAAAATTTCCAAATATCTTTGCTAAAGTAAATTAAGGTAATGTCTCCTTCGCATAATTAACTTTATAAACGAAAAATAAAGTTTTAAATAATAAAAGTATTATTATTATTATTATTAAAGAATGAAGGAATTTGTTTAATCATATGTTTTTTCTGTAATTTATCTTGTTTTAAACATATGAATATATATATATATATATAAAGTAAGTAACTCTAGGCCTACAGGCATAAACTGCTTACAACTGAATGTAAAGGTTTACTTAGCCTTCACAGTTTGTCTGTACGCAACCTTTACAAAACAGGTTATACATAAGTACGTGTGGGGTGTAAAGATTTATATAACTTACATATCTTATCTATACCTATATAGATATGGGTATAGACCTACGTCCTACCTATCTACGTAAGTTTAGGTAAATATATACAATAAAAATTTATATATTTCTTAATAATTTTACAGTAATTTCATACGTAACAAAGGCCATTGCCACTTTTCAATAAGGCTTATCTCGATCATAAGATGGTATTAGAAAGCTTTCATTGACTACACGGACGATAAAAAAAGAAGTATAATTAATCAAAACACCCCAGAGATATATCTTAACAAGACTAATGAATTAGAAAAGCCGAAATGATTTTCATAGCCTCTCCCATCTAAAAATTGTTCCTCGTAAAAAAAACGAATTAAACCCTTAAAACTCTCATTAATTTTAGCACGCGCACTCACAAACGTTTAAAAAAATATGTCCTCTATATAATATATATATATATAATAAAGTTCTAAACTTCTCTCTACAATTGTGTAGTTGAGTTTAATTAAGTGTGTTGCATCTCAGTCACGTGGGTGGGCCTGACTGTTAAAGATGAGAAGGAAACCTTTGGTTACTTCATAAGAGCCTCGGGTGCGTATGTCTGTATGTCTACCTGTCTTATAGTTGTCAGAAGAAAATAACGTTATAATTTTTTAGAAAAAAATCTCTTCTCTAACTCACGTTTTACACAGATTTTATTGTGAATATTTAACAATATGCATGTATATATTTATAGAAGAAATATAGCTTCCAGTATACGAAACGACTGTAAGAATATGAATAGCGCACTCATTTTGTAGCTTCCAGTATACGAAACGACTGTAAGAATATGAATAGCGCACTCATTTTGTTAATTATAACATTTATAATTAAATTTAATAGCATTCATCTGCGTAACTGAATTGTTTATGTCGGAAAACGTTTCCAATAATGTCATTTACTTAATTGTTAGTGAATGGTTTAACCTCGAGGCTGGAATTTTACAAATTGTGAAAAAGGTAGATTCATCTCTAAGAGAGGGGATACAAATTATGTAAAGAAGGGACTAATTTAAATAGAAGAAAAGTTGCAATTTTGTAGTATATTAAGCATTACAAAATGGATAAGAAGTGGGGATTTTTTTCAACTGTGAGAATTGAGAAAGATACATGTACTGTACCTCTCGAAATTGAATATGTAGTAGCATGGTGGCTACCAAAAAGGAAACATGTGTTCTCTGTGCTTCTCTACTATACAATTTCTATCGGAACGGTTGAATGAAAATAGATTTAAATACGCATTTTGCATATGTATTTTATTGTATGCGTTAAGGTAGATGGGTGCAGAGAACTGACTCCATGTGTGTGGGCTCAACACTAACTTCTTTCAGTCGATCTTATGAAACGTGTGAACTGTGAGCCCTAAGTTAGTATGATTATGGAGTTTAGTCTAGTACCTCACACAGTGTTGCCGGCGGCTCCCTGCATCAGACGTTCGATGCCAACCTGTCATAGTTCTTGAAAAAATCAAGATGGGATTTAGGAATTGAAGGAGGAGGAGGAGAAAAAGAAGGGACCAAAAAAAAATCCATCTAGTGAATAATCAAACATCTGCTACTCTTACTTTACCTTATTCCGCTCTGTTTGGGATTATTTATGTGTACTTTTTGCTTATATTTGCATGACGATTGCATTTTTTTACATTGTTAATTTGTTTATTATATATATGTTTATCGGAATAATTTCCTATAAATTGATATAATTTCAAGATGTTTTATTGTTTTTAGGGGCCTTTCTTTTTAAATGGGAGTTCTATGTTTAAACAGGATGTTGTGTGGTGATCGGCGCCAGTCGTGTCGTGTCATATTGCAACGCGACGCGCCGACTGTAGTGTTTTAAATGTACGGTTATAATTGGATCTTTATTTCTTAAAGCACAGATATTTAAACAAAATCGCAACAGTAAGTAAGTATTTGATATCGTACTAAGTAAATAATCCATTAAAATTGCTAATTATAGGCCTGTATACAGTACGCGACGCGACTCTAAGCGTCATAACTTTTAACGTATTTTTCGCTCAGTGAATCGTCTCCACTATAATCTTATAAAATTTTATTTAAAAAATTCTACCGTAAAAACCATAAAATAGTATTTTTTTTATATATATAAACTTCTATAAATACGCTTAAAAATCATAATACTTCAACTCTTCGTAGCTGTAAGATTATAAAGTAGAAAGAATAATTGCGTTAAAGAAGGCAAAATTCATCAGGAAAAATCTCTATAGGAAAGACGACAATAGAATTTTATAAGTAAAAATGCAAGCAAGGCATGACATTAAGAGCCAACATCACATATAATCACGAAGAAGATGATGATGATGAAGAAGAAGAGGATTTTCTATTATAAAATATTTCAATCATAAAAATGTAAGCATAGATATGTGGATAGTTCGACGACCTTTTTTACTATTATAGAAATATTTTTGTATATAGATAGAAGAGTTGGCCGGCGGCAGAATATTATCTTTGTGTGTGTGACACAATAAAAGACAGACACTGTCTGTGACAGTCCCTCACCTAAGGCTCAACTTTATAATAGACTCGGGTATATTGTATTAACCATAATGTCATTCTATGCCTAGTAATCAGTGATGACAGGTGTGCTTCCATCTCGTACCTGTACTCAGGTATATCGGATGTATCTCTGGTATTTCTTCTACAAATCTAATTCCTGTTGGAAAATTAATTAAATTTAGAAGATACTAACTAAAAAAGAAGTTTTTCATTAATCCAGAATTTCCATTAAATAATATAATTTTTTTTTCCTCCTTTCCTTTTTCGTCCTTCATCTATAGAATATCCAGAAAGTAATTATTGTGACCTGTATTATTGAATGAAGTTTTGTCGTATTCAGACACGATATTTTCTAATTAAGTTGATGCCTATTATTTACTTAATTCTTGGAGTTGGAGAATTATAGATTAGTTATGATCAAGGACGAATGATTACAATAATAAAGAATAAAGTTTGTTTCCTTTCTGGGAGTATCGACAGATGAACTTATCCCTTTTTTTTCCTATATTTTTTTAATAATAAAAATTTAGATTTCCATGAATTAGCAGTTAATTTTAATTACTTTAATCGACTTGTATGTGGTTCGCGAGCTACCGGTTGCATCAAAGCCATTTCCTTTTCGCTCTTATACACTAGAATAAACGTTAGATATAGCTTTAATTTTTTATAAATTTTATTTAAAACTACTTTAAACTATTTTATAATGCAATTAAAGTATAAACATGTAATTAAAAGTGAGAAAAATAAAAATATGATCGAAAATTATGCACGTAAAACATAATTATTTATCAAGCGATTACAATGGAAAAACGACTTAAAACAACTAAAATATAAAATTTTATCGAATATCTGACTGAGATAAATTTAACTAAGTTATAAAATTATATTAAATATTTAAAGAATTTAAACAATTCCGCGCATTTATATCAAATAGATTATTGTTAAAATTTATAACAATTTTTGAATATTTAAAGTGAATGTTGCTAGAAGCAAAACAGTAGTAAAATCTACATGAAAAAAAGCATTAGAAAAACTATTTATTATTCTAGAAACGACAAGGTTAAGAGAATAATACAACATTTTATTAATAAATGTTTTAGAGATTTGTAAATTTTAATATTTTATATCTTAGGAATGTGGTGCCTTGCACCCCAGTATGCATGCATCTCGGGGTTAAGAACAAATGGATTAAACAATTTTAAAAGCTTTTATATTAGTTTAAACATCGCAGGTATCGGAAATTACTTGATATCTGAACACAGGCGAACATTGTGAACAAAGTACTGTACAGTACATGCATTGTATACAATTGCATATATAACAAAGCTAATTTTTAATTTATTATTAATTCTATGAGCTTACAAGCTCAAAAAAGTAAGAACATATACGTATTATTTATTGATTATTAATTAGTAAATTAAAATTAAATATTTATCCACAAGAGATAACAAGTTGAGATAATCGTACCATTCACTTACATATATAAATATTAATATTTTTGCCTTCTAGATAAGAATCTGTGATGCATGGAGTAGACTTTTGCAAAGTAAAATTAAATGTACAACACTGTATATTGTACAAATGTAAAAATATAATTATTATATATGTAATAATGTTCTTATTAAATTAAAAAGAAATAAATTATACATATATAAAATAAACAATCACGAAAATAAATAATAAATGTAACGCAGAATTTTTTATAGAAAAATAAAATAAATGCTTTTAAATATTTAAATTAATTAAGAAAATGTATACAGATTTTTTTATAATTTAAAAACAACAAAAAAATCATCTTTAACAGTAATTATTAATTTTTTTCAATTAAAATTTTGTATTATTTTTAATATTCATCATATTTGTAATATCAAATTGCATACAAAAAACTTGTAAGGCGTTTTAAATTTTTAATTCCAAATGTCAAATTTATTATTTATAAATTATTTTTCTTTAATTTTAATACTAATTAAACAAAAATTAATATATATAAATATAACTTTACATCTTTAGTTTAAGGGAGAAAGTATGTAGGCCTATGTAATAAATTAAAAAATTTTTAAAGAATAAATTGACTGAAGAAATATTATTTTTTTTTTCTTTTTTTTAGTCTCAAACAAAACAGAATTATTTTTAGAAATTTTTATAAGAAAAATAGAACCATTAAATGATAAAAATTCTTTTATTCGATAGATAATGAAAACAATTTTATGGCTTCCTAAGATTACCCCGTCTCAATCTTGAAAATAGTTAAAAAAAATATTTTTAGTGCTTTATTGACCAACTTTTGTGACCATTATTAAATCCGATATAAAGTTATTTTAGTCGAATTTTGACAAAATGCCACGTTTCTAACATTCAAAAGTAAATAAATCCTAAAGAATATCGAATATTCCAAGTATACATCTAATGATATCCTATATAAAAGTTCTTAAAACGTATTTTATCCGGAAAGTATTGCTAATTTCTAAATATTTTCTTATATTTTATATGAAAAAATTATTATTTTTTTAAATAATTTTAAATATTTTCCTAGTTTTATCTTATAAAATGTGTTGTAACTCTGCGCGGATGCAACGTCCCCTGTTCTTTATAATCATTTATTTATAATGTAAAATATGAAAAATAATTAAAAAAACTTATTTAATTTACTATCCATAAATAAAATTATCAATTGGCATTTTAAATATTTAATTAATTGCTAAAATATGGCTACAGAAGCGTCGTCGCGTCGCGTTGCGAAGCGGTAAGAGAATGGAGCAAACAATCTTTCACAGGATTAATAAAAGAAATATAATTATAAATTTATGTTAAATTTATTATAAAATTTACGATTTTTTTATATCTCACAGCAATATTTTCATTCGCTTTCGTTAAAAATATAATTTTACATTTATCAAAGTGTAGAACGTAACAGACAGACACTTGGGAAATATAACAGTTTACTATATATATAGGACTATATAATTTATTTATTTAATTTTTAAATTGATAAATATTATATCCAGAATGAATTTGAACCAATTTCCAATTTATATAATTAGATAAATTCTAATTTATATCCTTATAAAATAAACACGTTTAACCAACTTCTCTATAATTTATTTCAAAAATTAAACAACAGTCTTTTAAAAATTTATAAACTTTTAAGTAATTTATAAACAATAAATTAGAAATAACCAAAGCGTAAACATAAGAAAAAATAAAGAGAAAAAAGATGCTGTGTTTGTCATTTTATCCTATCTGGAAAATGAATAAACAGATTAAATTATCTTTATAAATACATTAAAAAATAATAAACTATAATTTAAAAAATTTCTAATTAGAAAATTATGTAAATTACATAGAATTTCAGATAATTTATTTCTTACGATCGATGTATGTCAATATTTTCGTGTCATTTTAAGATTCCTTAAAGGTTTAAAAATGTAGTAAAAGCAGACAAACGAACAGGCATTTAGAATTTTTCTTGCTTTCAACAACGTCCATTCACCATATTTCAACTAGGATAATTGAATTAAACACTCAAAACTTTAACATTTTTAACTTAGTAGCTTCTTCGTCTTGTGCATGATAACCAGATACTTCTACTATATATGCTAATCTACCTGCAAAGAATATTATGCTGATTTAACTATCATAAAGCGGCATTTTATATGCAAATCTGTTATAGTTATTATTAAAAGCTCAGAAACTCTAGCTAAACTTTTCCCAAATGGGAATATCTAGCATAATTCAATAAGCATTTTCATGTGCGAGGGAGTGTTAAATGAAACAATTTTATAACATTAATCTGTTCATTGATGAATATAACACATAATTAAAGTAACCCAAGCGCAATTATCCTTTTATAATTTGGGAAAAAAATAAAATAAAATCGGCTTTTTCCCCCATAAACAATAGCCTATAGGTAAATTGGAAAGTATAATTAAACGTGTTAGATTACAAGAAGGTCGTAAATTAAAAATTGTAATTAATATAATCATTTTAAAGTAAATTAAAAGCTATTTATCAGTTTTAAGCGTTATGCTAATTTCCAAATTGCAATTTGCTTAACTGTTTCGGTTAAAAAAATGATAATAATAAAAATAAATAAAATTTAGAAAAAAATGAGGTTAATAAATTTTATTCTTCCATCGTTTACTCTATTTAATGAGCATTAAAAATACAAAATTTCGTCATGGGAGCGATTTTTGCTATAAAATTCTCTCCGTTTATCATGAAAAATTCTATTAATGAAATATATTTCAAGAGCGGAATTATTCAAAAAACGATTATTGAATTTTATAACTTGACTTTAATGAACTTTTATAAAAATTTTATTAAGACGAAACAAAATTAATGTTGAAAATAAATTAATAAAAATGTTTTTCGATAAACAAATTTTTCGTTATAAAATTCAAACTTTCATATTTTACGATCTGATAATTAAAAGGAAGTTTTACTTGATGTTATCATAAAAGGACCTTTTTGAATACTTTATTATCAAATTTTATAAGGATAAGTTATGGTCCAATTGATTGTTGTAAACATTACTTAGTCTTCTTTACACAAACAAGTCACGAATTTATGAATTTATTACTTTAAAAGTTTGAATAATTAATTTATTCTCTTTCCCTTTTAAATTTTCTAATATATATATTCTTTTATAAATTCCATATATTTAAATTACATTTTTTTTAGTTTTAAAAATCGATTAAAAATTGATTTTTTATCATCAATAGTTTGTTTTATTCAATGTGTCATTTTCAACTTTGTGATTTATGATCAGCGGTAACTATGATCGATTTCTGATTTATGTAATTTAATATATTCATTCCATCGATTGCTATAATGCATTAAATATTTCACTTACACATAATTGATTATTAATCAATTTTCTCCTTGTTTAATAATCGATTTCGGTATAAAAATCGATTATTTAAAATATATGTATTTTAATAATAAAATTTAATTAGAAAAAAAAGATAAAAAAAATACCATTTTCGTTTGTTTCAATATTTTTAATAATCGATTTAATATTTGAAATCGATTCTTAAGTTATAATGATCAATTTCATATTTGAAATCGATTTCTGAAACTTTCGATTTCAAAATGTAGGCTAAACGATTAACTTAATAAAGATTTCTTTTAATTATAATCGATTTCAACTTAGAATCGATTATTTAAAAATCGATTTCTACTGCATTTAATTTTAGAAATCGATAATAATTTAGTAATTATAACAATTTCCTTTGCTTTTTGTAATTTAATGTTACGCTTAAGAATTTAATTATTTTTATTTAAAAACTAAATATAGGGCCTATAATAAATAATGAAATATGGCGATTAAATCGTTAAATTGATTTTATAAACTTTATTATACAATGCTAAAATTTTAAAATTAAGAATTTTTAGAATTTTATTATTTTACAACATTATTTAAATTTAATGAAAAAAGTTTTATTACTTTTATAATTTTTAAGTAATTATTAAATTTATAAAAAAAAAATTCAAACTGGTTAGAATTAAATTGTGACATAAGAAAAATGCTAGGGGAGAATTATTCGGAGCCAACACCCCTTTGATAAAAATAAGTTCATCCGTTGTCATATCAACTGCCACTTGACAAAAGAACTCTTTCTCTCTTTTTTTTGCCCCTTCTCTTCCCTCTCTTCCTTTTGCATTCATTTCATAACTTGGTAAGAAGACCTTTTGAAAGAAGAGAAAGAAGAAAAATGTACTTAAAGTAAATTAACACGTTGTAAGGACACTTTCGTTAAAATGAGGAAGAGATTTTTGAAGAATGCTTCACTATTGTAGAAGATCGCAACTCCGCATAGCTTCTTTGTATAAACTTGGACAAAAACTTGTTCGCAATTAGCTAAACATTAATGTGTCAAAATAGCCTTTTGTTACGTCAGAAACGACTGTTATAATTACACCACTTTGTCGTCAAAACTTGCTACGGAAAACAGAAGAAAGATAGAAAAAAAAGGCATTATAATAACCTCACTTCCTCTCGAATCAAATTCCCTTTATCAAATTTGTGCATACGAAGAATGAATTTTATAACCAACACTTTTGAAGATGCTGAAAAATTGATCTCGTGACACTAATGTGACACTAAGTCTGGTCAGCAGTCGTTTACTGCTTGGAATGTCAGAGAGAAGACATCCTGGGGGACTTAGAAACGTCTACTCTGTTGACATTGTGCGTTGTATCGCACTAGAAAGAATCATACAACCTACAAGACTCTTTAGAACATTAATCAAAGTATTGTAGAAATATCAGGTAACTCGATTTATTTCTTAAGAAAATCCGATCATATAACTTATGAAAGGAAGAAATTTTTCTTAATTTATGTTTACTGAAAGAATTAGTATAGGTACCATAAATGCCTTCAAGATGTACTTCTTAAATATTTATTGAATTTTAACTTTTATATTTACTTAAATTCTCTTTCTTAACTTAAATATTTATATTGAATTTCTTTCTAAATAGTTTAACAAAGCGTTATGAATTTATAAAAATCCGGATCCGATGGTAAATCTACTGTAAAAATTCTTTTAAAATCAAAAAAAAGTAAATGATAAAATTTTATCTGTCACTTTTTTTAATTATTATACCGATTATAAAATATTACTTAATCCTATTAAAAATGATAAGGATCTTATATGAGTTTAATTTTTTTTCTCTCTTCCTCCTCCTGAAAGTACTAATTTGAGCACTTGCCTTTTCTACAATAGAAAAGAAAGAAAATTACTAATTATCGAACTAATCAATGTCTGAAAGCGTAAATTAGGACTTTAACGCAATCTCTTGAGATTTTTAACAAGTGGAAAGCAGCGTGCAATTAATGTTAACTGCACTGGAGCAACTCCATCAACGAAAACAGCAATAATGTTGATAGTTAATCCCTTCACATGTGGATATCGGATTTGAAAAATGTCACTCCATTAAAGAGCGTTGAAAGGTGTTATATGTGATTTAGAAGTGGAGCTGCGGTAAGAAATTATTGTCATTTGATAAAAGACTAACATTTATCACAAGTTGTAGAATGTGTATAATCTTAAGAGACTTCATTCTGCAACTAGAAGAGATCGAAAATTCTTATATTTAATTAATTTCGATTCAATTATGAGCATCTTGATGATAATATCAAAACAAATATAGGCCACTACTGCATGAGTTATATATCAAAAATGATCACAAAAGTGATTAAACAGCGGATAATTAGAAGCAGCAAACATTATTGACATAGGCAAACCATTTACAGTAATGGTTATCGTAATGGTTAAATTGTTGATCATTAATAATCATTTATGGATTTATGGTTGTTAAAGGGAAGCATTCTCACTATTATAATGTGAAGTAAATTACATAAATTTGGTAATGGAAACTATAAACTAATTTATATTATTCAAATATGACTAAACAGCATCACCTAGGCAGTGCAGGTGAAATTGCTTCTGTTGGGTGAATGAGGTATACTATACCTTAGAAACCACTAAAATTTCCTAAATTAGGAAGATATTACTGAATTGCATCAAATATTCCTCTTCACGTGAATGCATATTAAGGAATGTATCAAAGCGTAATAAGGGAATCTCTAAAAATACCTGTATAGTCCTTGACAGCTTCAAATGGATTTCATGAAAGATTCCTACTGTGTTGTAGAGCAAGAACTACTTCAATAGGAACGGCAGCTGTATCACTTATGGGCATTCAGAGAGTCTCTACGTGTGCTAACTTTTGAGCAATTCATAAAAACATTGCTTTGTGTAGAAAATGTAATACATGAAGTTAATTATAATTAATAAAGATATGAGATCAACTGAATGCAGTTGAAATTGCTTCTATTGAATGCTGATCTGTATTATTTGAGTATTTTTTAAGACCTTAAATTATAGAGAAGTAACTAAATAAAATGGCTTAATTTTATGTCCTTTTTTAGATTATGTAGAAAGTATTGAGAAGCCCTAACTTTCTCTAAATTACGGTTGTTGATAGTGTAAGGCAATGTAACACTTAAACAATCTGCCCAGGGAATGCTTTCAGGAAGGACTTCTGTAGGAAACTAGTCCCTATTTAGGTGTTAGACACGTAAAGAAAACCCGGAAAACTCCACGTGGCCAGTCCATTGGTAAGGCACGAACCCGCAACCAATTAATGTTCAGAGATTTTATCCACTGGGACACTGGTGGGCTTTCTCTAAATTATGCGTTCCATATAATTAGAAAACTCTAATGCTAATGCAACAATTTGTGAATCTCTAAAAGTGTCTAAATTATAACTGGAGAGTTTTAAAGATTTTAAAATTAGACACGCATCAAATACACGCAATATTGAAGATCGAAATGTAGGAAAATGGCGAAATATTGAAACAAGTAATTTAAAATTCTAAAAAACTCCCTAAACTGTAAATATATGACTAAACAGCATCACCTTTTGCTATACAAGTAGAGTTGCATCAATTGGGGAGTGAGGCAGGGTGCGCCCAGAGAGTCCCTAAAAGTAGAACTCGTGTGATAAACGATTCAAAGGCTATTGAAAGACACAAAACGTACAAGTCGTATTCATTGTGGCCACACGACAATGGAAGATAGAAGATGTATTTAAGTGAATGGACGTCTGAAAAGTTAACGAAGCGAACTTTACGAAGTTTATGGTTGGTTTTCATGTTGACAGTACGACGCTCCTGTGTAAAGCGACAATGGGTGCGACAGCTGTATCACTTATCGACACACAATAGAAACTTGTCGAAGAATTTGAAAACATCTGTATAGATAGTGACAGGTAAGTTAAGTAGAAATGTTACATAGTTCCACCCTTTTTTAAGAACCTTAAATTATTAATTTTTGAAGAGAAATAGAAGTTATCAAAATCAAACTTCTGTAGTTTATTTTAGAGAGATGTGAGGTAACGATAACATTACTGACAGTATGGAGGATGAAGTGTCATTTGTTCTGGAGTGTAGTAAAGAAGAAACGTGTAGATAAGAAGAAAAAAACAATTCTTCATTTTGAAACCGGTCAGGCTCTGCAGATCATCATTTGTCTTATAAAGAGGACAACAACTCAAATTATGGTTGACAGGACTTTCTAACTGGAAAGATATCTTGTTAAAACCGAATTTATCCTTTAACACAAACAAAGTCGATATTAAAAGTATTAATAATAGATGAAATGATGAAAATAAGTGAAGAATTTATAAAACTTAATTAAGTAATTATGAAAAGAAACAGATACTTTAAGATGGTATCCATACAAAAGATAAGATGCACGCAATTTTCTGAAGTCCAACTGCTAAACTAATTTATGTGCAAATTAAAGGTTTACCTGCTTATAAATATTAATTAAAGGGTATAGTTTGATCTGTTGGGGTTATGTCATTTATTCTCGAATAAATTTCATCATAACAGTAACCATATTCGTTGGAAAATCTTAATAATTATACGAAAGACAAGAAGCAGGCAACGATAAATTACAAATTTATTACAAACACACGCTCTTAACTGCTGTAATGAAAAGTTTCTTTACGAGTAAAGGAATAAAAATCCATCTTCGTTACGTCAACGAATAAACAAATGATAAAACTTTTTAAATTTAATAGAAGAATATTTATATTTAATTTGTCTCATTTATTAAAATAAAATGTCAAATATTGTACCCATTAAAAACTTTTAAAATTTCGTTTATGTAACTTTGGTATCGTCGTCTCCATTTTGGAAATCGAACCCGATTGCTTCAACGCCCTCTCGAGGGTATAGAGAGAACTAGTCTATTCATTTACAACGTAGTTTCTAAATATGTGCTTATGCGATAAAATTACGGTAAAAATTTGTAATAAAAATTAAAAAAAAGCCTGTTTTATACTTTCAACATCTTCTCAAGTGTTTTATAAGAACTTGTCTCGCCGCTAGCAAGATATAACTTCTTAAAATTATAATAAAACTTTATAATAAAATTGTAAATATTATAAAATTAGTGCTTTTATAAGCCTAGTTAAGCCTTAGTTTCACGTAAGAAACTAACACCCTAAGGTAAAATTCCTTTTTCTTCAAACGAATATTATTTTAAAATTTAAAAAAAATAATAAAAATAAATTCCCGAATATGTATCCATTTAAAAGCTATATATTTATTTATTTACATTTTCCAATTTAATTTATTATCATCGCCGCCATTTTAGAACTCGAACCCGACGTATCCAGAAATTTTAAAAAGAATTATTTTACCAACTTAACAAGATCTGGAGACTAAAAAGACGTTGACAAATTACTTATTTTGAATGAGAATTTTTATTTTTTTGATTTTATTTTTTAGCACCGAATGGAATGTTGTCGCTATGAAGGACAATTTGTCATGTAGAAGCGTTAGAGGCCTAAGGGATGACATATGTGGCACTCTATACAGAGGAGAATCTGAGAAAACACGTCCATTTGTCTGCGCTTCTAATCTGTGAGCAGATGAAGCACTGCTATCAGTCAGTCAGATAATGATGGCAGACAGTGCTGCTGCATCGCTTCATTATCAGCTTGAAAACTGTCCAGCTTCTATATTACCTGCTGATGTCTACACCTGATCGCAATTTGGAAAAAAAAAAAGTTTTTAAGGGCAAAAATATTTATCTGCCCACTTTTTTAGCAGTGAAATGGTACTTTTTTATATCTTAATTAATCTTTAATTAACTGGAAACTTGTCGAGGTAAGTTCAAAAAATACTTGGATGCCATTCAAACAACACAGGGAAATTTTTACCCCTCTTTTAAAGAAGGAGATGGAAAAGTATTTTGATTCAAGGTGCTGACTTTACGAAATTTTATACTTTATATTTATGCTTGAATTTGAATTTTCAATCCGATATCGAGTTTCTTATACAGAAACAAATTTTCTTTTCATAAAATAACCATTATCTTATTGTTAACTCGCGTTGTTTAATTAATTTCCTTAGTGTTTATGAACGACATCACCTTGCATAAACCTCAAAAATTCGCTTTAAATTAGACTTTTTTTAAACAGGGAATAAACCTTAAAATAGAATTTTAGGCAAAAGCAGTTGACTTAATTATTGTAGTAAACATTTACTCTTACGTTGTCACCACTAATACATATCGACATGGGTCAAGACAATTTAGTGTCATGCAGAAATGCAATGCTTTTGTAATTAACACGCTTCAACACGATTAATTACATTTCTGAATATTCTTACTAAGTGGTTATTACAAGCTACTGTTAACATGCAACACGAATGAGGAACAGTTAAATGTTTGTTACGCTTCATCACTTAAAATTTTGATGTACAAATGGATATGTGATGTGCTGTAATATAACGGTATAAACATCATTTCAAATGCTTAGTTGGATGGTTTAGTGCATTTTGATGGCATGATAAACCTTTGAAGCTGTATTATAAGGTATATCCAGTCTGTCTTTATTGGTTTAAATAAAGTTATTTGGGATAAAAGTCGATTAGAAGTGCTGAATTAATGTTAAAATTTCCAGAAAGTGAATACATTTTCAAAGCTTAATTTTGCATTCTACAAATGTTTAAACTGGCTGAAACTTATTAAAAATTAAAATTTTATATGCAAATAAGGCATTTTCATTAAAAAAAATTATTCTATTCTTTAACTTCGTTATATATTAATAAATATCGAAGTAAGAATTAAAGATTAATTTAAAATGAGGTAAAATTCCTTTTTCTTCAAACGAATATTATNAAGGGGGAAGTAAAAATAATGTAATTTAGACAAATGCTGAAGGGGAAACGATGTTGTTAGTGGAAGCTAAATTTAATTTTCCTAATGGAGTGTTGAGTTAATGGGGTTGTTTTGTTGAATGACTGTCTAGTTTTACTTGATAATTGGAAACTATGACTTTAAGCATTTTTGCAATTCCCTATTTTTTCCCCCTTTCCCTTTCTCCATGTTGTAAAATCACATTTATAATTACTCCCGAAGTGTGTTTACCATGGAAACACATTTACAAGTTTTATGCGGCTTTCTATTATCAATATCTAGAAAATCCCGATAAGATAAACTTGTAAATTATTCTCTTTGATGCTGATAGAAAAATTCATCTTCCCCCTCCCTGTTTTTTCTCTATTGAAACTTGAGGGAACGTTACACATTATGGAGTATAATTTTTCTAATAGAAATTTATAGAAAATATTTTTTAAAAAATAGGAATTTATGAAAAGAATAAATGGAAATATTTTTCTGAAAATTTTAAATATTTATAATTCTAAAAACAACTTCACAAATCCTGTTTTTCTAAGATTCAATAACTTATCTTTGACACCAATTCATATAACAAGTAAAAGAAAAGAAAGAAGAGGATTAATTTTACATCAGTGTAATTCTAACCTAACAAAGCTCTCATTTTTGGTGTTGATCCCTGTACTTTTTATTCCCTTTCCCCCTACCGTAGATCAATAAATAAATATTGATTGATAATCCCTCATCCCCCCTTTACAATTGGAAAATTATTAGAGAGAGGGAAGATTTGCTTCAGACTGGGTGACAAAAACACTATCATTTAGATAAGGAAAATTGTTTTGAAAACTAGAAAAATTTTATATTTTACACCTGATAATACCTCTTACAAAATGGGGTATTATTACACGTGAAAAATCACGTTTGCTCCTTAAATTTTTTGGCATTTATAACGGATCCACACGTGATTACATACTTTATATTTTTATAAGTTGTGCCATATTTTTTACAGTGTTTGGTTCACCTGTGGTTTTGACAAATATCCTTTGGCTATTACATATAATGTAGACTTGGTCAGGTCAGCTCATCCTTCAAAATAAAGTGCCCTTCACATCATTTATCATTCTAAGATCTTTGATATATAAAGGAGGAAGCTTACATCGATTGTACAGAAACTTAAATATTAACTGAATTTGAGGATAAATAACAATTATTAGGGAGAAAAAACCTTATAAAATTTCAATTTTTCCGTTTTTAAAAGTTTTTTTTTCATTTTCTCCCCCCTTTAAACTACATTCTCTGAACGATCTTACTCCTTGACGAGATTTGACAGCTTTCAAAGAAACATTCTCTCCAACAGCCATCGAAATGCCCTTACTTTGGTAAATACCGTACAAAGTACAGTTAAGGAAAGAAAATTAAATTGTTACAACTCTGCACCTACTCGTCTTTCGTATAGAGCAAGGGACTTCACAGGGGGAAAGCTTCAATTATCCCCCCTGGCACTCGCATATACAGTCGTTCTGGACCAGTGAGTCCCCTCAATGGAAGAGTCCACCATCTTGTTGCTACCTAAACACCTGTTTTGGCAGATAAGTGAAGTAGTGATGCTTGCCTAATTAATTCTATCAATAGTATATAATTCATATACGATTCTTACTTCTTATCACGTTTCTAACAGCAAAATATCTAATTTCAACTAGTTAGATATAAAGTTTCCCTGTTTCTCAATGTGCTTTTGACTATGATGAGAGAGAGTGATGACAGTAAGAAGTTTTATACATTAGGTTCTTAAAAATTTTATCTATTAAAATATTTATATTTTGTGTTGTGAATTTGTAAAATTACATATTATTTTAACAGAGATTTTAGGCATTTTTTCAATTCGAAAAATCCCTAATTTCCTTCTGAACAAGGGAAAATTTATCATCTTTATATTCCCTAAAATTTCTGCAACATTCTGGGGTATTTTTTAACTAAAATTTTAGATAAAGCGCTCACTTTTAGAGACTCGACAATTAAATGCGACAACTTTTAATATAATTGTAAGAGTTTTAAACTAAATTTAGGTTTTAAAAAAATGAAGAAAAAATATTTAAAAAATTTACAAATCAAAGAATAATTTCATTATTTTAAACAAGAGGACATAAAAATTCGTGGTAGGAACAATGCAGCAAACAAGCAAACTCAACTAAAATAAAATTTTATTACTCATAACTTTTTATAATTATTACCTACATTTACGAGATTATGTAATGCAATTATTACGCAAGTTTATGAAATTATTAGCACATTCTCTAAGAAATAATAACAATAAAAATAAGGGGACCCCCGAAAAAAATTCATTTTTACACACGCACAACCGAGCACACACGTATACAAAACCTTGGACATAAAAATTTGTATTTCTTAATGTTTTGTATTTTATTCCTTCTAGTAATTGGTGTAATTGTAATCTGTTCAAAGCAAATATAAATTAATTTCTCGTTTTTCTGTATAAAAAGGGGGAAGTAAAAATAATGTAATTTAGACAAATGCTGAAGGGGAAACGATGTTGTTAGTGGAAGCTAAATTTAATTTTCCTAATGGAGTGTTGAGTTAATGGGGTTGTTTTGTTGAATGACTGTCTAGTTTTACTTGATAATTGGAAACTATGACTTTAAGCATTTTTGCAATTCCCTATTTTTTCCCCCTTTCCCTTTCTCCATGTTGTAAAATCACATTTATAATTACTCCCGAAGTGTGTTTACCATGGAAACACATTTACAAGTTTTATGCGGCTTTCTATTATCAATATCTAGAAAATCCCGATAAGATAAACTTGTAAATTATTCTCTTTGATGCTGATAGAAAAATTCATCTTCCCCCTCCCTGTTTTTTCTCTATTGAAACTTGAGGGAACGTTACACATTATGGATGAAAAGGCTTTTGGATGTATCATTATACCAAAGCTCTATCATATCTTAAGCAGTGATTCAATCTGAAACAGCCCAAGAGGATAAAAATGGGTTATATGTCTGTAAACATCCTTTGGGAGACATTTCGGTTATCCTCTCCTCATTACCCTTCTATGCCCCGAGGGGGTAGGACACGATGATCATTATCATGATCATCATCGTATCCCTACGCATCCTCACTTTTCTAAATAGAATGTTTCCGGATTTATAAACAATTAAGTGTTAAAAATTCTCATTTTATCTATAAATAAGATTATAATATACACGAAACAATCTCAAGAATATTTTAAATACCTTGAGAGATCTTCGCATAATCATCGTCTTCTTAAGCCAAAAATTTAAATAATTTTTAGTTAAATTAAGAGAAACAAAACTTATTTTCTTGATCGTAATTCAGTTTTGGTGCTAAACTTTGAAATTTGTTTTAGAATTTAGAGATATATAAACTTATCTTCTCTTAAATGTACTCCTCCATTATAAAATACATTAGAGAGAAAGGTTACCTGATACCAGACATGTTAACTTATGCTAGTTTGGTATACAGCACTGAAAGCGATATATATAAAAGATATATAAAAATGTAAGGAAACCTCTAATATTGGACATTTTCCGGATATTAAAGAAGTTAAAAGCTTGCTTTCATTATCCCGCAAGTAGGAGATATCGTTTTTTCCCCCCTATCTGTGCAGGGTCATAGCAATGTTTTTCAAAGTAATACCCAAGCTGTCTTCGCGAACAATATGATAGATATGAGGATAATACAAGAACCAGAAAGAATCGGAAATCCGATCTGTAGAAATCGGAAGTTCAAGACGTCCCAACGTAAACCAAGCGATGAAGGTTGCAAGCATGGAAACATTTTGAGCAGAAATGCCAGAGAAATCACTTCTTCCAACTGGAATCGTTTCCAATATTATTTATTGATTGTTTGACCGCTTTCTCGATCGAGTATCCGAATAGAAAGATGGGCAAAAAGAAGGTGAAAGGCTGAGATGACAAGAAGACATGTCCGCAACATGCAATCTGCCGTCTGCGAATTGTTATTTGTACACGCATCGATCTTTAGAGGGAGAAAGACATCCCAGAAGGCACCATAATAAATTTTCACCTCCCCATCATCATCCCCCATCTCTCAATCATTCTACTCTGGAAGCTAGACAGGTCAACAATCGTTACTTCTCCGGACTAGAAATTATTTTCGAGGCGTTTCAACCAAACGTTTAAAGTCTACACTCTTCATTCCGTTATAACACTAATTATCCAACGAAATTTTTGGGCAATTTTTGATAATTTTTCTTCCAGTCGCTCCTTTTTCAATCAATCATTTATCACTCAATAACTTCACACTATTTTTACGTATCCTAGATTAGGAGTTGAGTTCATTCCTGTCTCCTCTCACTCGCTCACTCACTCTACCAAGCTTTTGGTTCCTTGTTGAAAATCAAGTTTTTGCTTTGCTCCATTGATTTTATTTTGTGAAAGGATCTTTAGGATTTTATCTTTTTAGACCAAATTCACCATCTTTGATAGTAAAAAACTCTTTGGATAATGGTGTAAAAATACCTGAATGGAAATAAAACAAAGGATGCTCTTGATAGCTTTCAAAACTTACATTAGATCGAAAAGAAATTTGAATGGATTTAAAACCGATGATTTGCTGGATAAATGTTTCTCCAGTTGAGAAAAACGACTCAAAAAATTCATTCTTTTCACATTTTTTTTAAATTTATTCTTTATATAAAAATATCTCGAGATATAACAGCCTATACAACACCACAGTGAAATTTTTAAATATTTATATGCAATTTTAAATATTTTTTGCTTGATCTAATTTCAAAAAGATTTGCTCCGAATTCAGATATGTAAGTTACACTTTCAAGAATATGCATTTTAAAATTATTCATTTATAAATATTTAACAGTTACAAGATAAACAGCGAGAAGGATGATCATAGACAATAATGGCAATTTATTATGGCATTGACGTCATCCTCACCCTTCCCCCTTTTTACGACTTCTATAACGACCGGAAGCAACGGAGGTACGTTGCACATCAGCGCCACCCGATGACAATAAAAGGTAGCACTTGACCTCTTCCTACACATCAAACAAACAAGTGGCCATTAATGGATGAAAGTCGATAAAGAGAGAGAAAAAGTTTTCGCTTGATAAATCTCCTTTCTCTTGCTATTAACATATAAACATGTCGACCAATTCCTTATCAAGTTTTACTTTAATCATAAATAGAAATATATTTGGTAACATGCCATTATGGTGCGTAGTTTCTCAGCTAATTAAGTAGTTACTGCATCGAATAGCATATAGATTTATGGGCGCCCAGGCACAAATTTGAATTAGGGGTCCCGTGTATAGTGTTGACTGTAGATATTTTTTTTCGAGGGAAGTTTTGCGGGTTTATTTTCTTTTCTTTAAAGGGGCCCACCCTGTTGGTGGGGCTCCTTTTTGCTCATAGGATTACGCGCCACTGTCGCATATATCACAAATCAGCACAATTGTAAATTAAAACTATGTTTTTAAGCCCGTAACGTAACAAAAGCACATTAATAGGTATTATATATGTTTGAATCCATAGCAGACTACATAATGTAATGATTAGATATTGAATTGTATATGCCGCATAGATTACTTTGACTTAAAAATACATGCATTATTATACGTGTCGCATGAGCATAAATACTTGCAGACATTGTGTGTTGCATTAATAGTAACTTATATTTACATAAAGTGTGTCTAATAGTCAATTCTACGAGCATAAACGTTTGCACATATATATAAATAGATCCACAAAATAATCCTGATAAGACACTTCAAAAAATACTTTTTAAATAAGAGCTAACATAAAGACATCAACAACACTCATAAAAAACACTACGTACCATCCTCATTATGATAAAATATGACTTATTTATCATCAAATCATCCGCCTTTTCATAAAAAAATCATTTAACATAAAAACTCTCGTAAATTTTCCTCGATAACAATTCATTTCCAGCGATTAACCACTTACAAAACCATACAAAACAACTTAAAGTTCTAATTAAACACGGAGTTATCTTTCACTCGGGATAATTATCTTATCTTTTATCTAAACGTGTACATTATCTAAGTGTATACAAGCCATTACCTGGCCCCCAGAGTCACATAATGATTGAAGCAATTGTGTCATCGCAGGAAATGAAGACGTAATAGTTTGTAGTCAGATGTCCCCGCCTTATAATTTTGATTGTGAGCTTTTTTCCTCTCCATTGTACACTTGTACAGCTGGAAACATGCCTAAAGAATATATTAGAAAATATGTAATTGGTGTGACCCCTACTACAAAATGGCTAAGTTGTTATTAGACGTTCATTATGACTCGAACAACATTTTCTTATCCATTCATTTCTAATGATAATTATTGTTTAACTTTATCCACCATTTATACCAATTTTTTCCAATTTTTTCTAGGCAATTTGTCTGTCTTTTGTTCGTTTTTTTTTCTATATTTTAATTCTCTAATTTCTCTTATTTTTTTATAATTTTATTTAATTCAATTTGCGTCAAAAACTAAGATAAATGAGTAAGATATCATTTACTACAATAGTTCTTAATTAGGTAGATAACGACTATTATGTATAATGAATATATATAATTTATTAACTTCTAAAAATACATTTAAAAATTCCCTTTTTCTTAATTTTCTAAACGTATTTAATAAAATAAAATTAAAAAAAATTAAATTTATTTATCGTTTGTCCAAGTTCGGATTTTATTCATTAATAAATGTAATTAAATACATTTTTTTTTAAATTTTAGAATAAAAATATGATTTTAAAATAAGGGAAAGGAAATTTATATATTATTTTTATGTTGTCGTTAACGTTTTCTCAGCTAAATATAAACGTTTCTAAGGAATCGATTAAGCGTTTTTTATTGTAATTTTAATTATTTCTGTTCTAAATATAAACGTTTTTATCGAGAATGCTAACGTTTATGTTACAGAATTGAACGTTTTTATTGAAAATAAGTCGAACCTCCTATAACATCCACCTCTAAACAACGGCCAATTTTTTCAGGAACTTTTTTGAACAAAAATGGGTACAAAATAACCTTCGAACAACAGCCAATTTTATGTTCTATCATTGGCCATTGTTCAGAGGTTTGACTGTATAAGTATTTCTATCCACTACATCAGTGGCACGTTATCCTATGGGCATAAAGAAAAATTGCCCCACAGACAGGGGCCCGCAAAGAAAAAATATTTGAAGTCAATACTGTACAGTAAATATAACCCCCTAATTCAAATTTGCCTTAAACCCACGAAGCTCTGTTCTACACGAGTATTAATATTTGCATCTATAGACTAACATTTGCCTTAATTGTAAACTTAATGTTGTAATTTAATAACGAAAATTAATTAATACTGCTTATTTTTAGACCTTATTACAAGAATAAAACCCCTATAATGAGTTAATATTAGTAATAACATTTATATTATACTCAAGCTGTTATTTAACGTTACACTAAGTTATAGACTTGTAAAGTAACGCTTATATTTAAACATAAACGTGTATATAGAGCGTAACAATACAGTTTCATACCTTAACATTAACTTGCAGTATCCATCACAAATTTGAATGCATTAAATTTTAACCTTAAGAAAGATATAAAATTATAAACTGATTAAATTTAGAAAATAATAAATAAGAAAATTAGAGAATATTTAAATAATTAATTCCGAAAAGATAAGTTAAACTATAAAACAATTTACATAAGAAAATTTATAGTTAGAAGGTTATTAAGAGAGTAAGAGCTGGATGTAATTTGCATAATTACGTAGTAAAATGATTAATTAGCATATTATCAAATCGTAGATCTAAATAAGAAACACGGGAGAGAATAATAAAGGTTATAAATTGTTAGTCATTGATATAAAATGCCAAAAGCATTTTTATCATTTAGGACGTCGCAACAAAGCCAAAACAGCTTGGTTGTTCATCTACCTGTCGGATCAAAATCAATAGAAACCTGTTGAACCGCATTTCTGTTGTCCACCTGATGCAGTTGAAGCATATGAGGTGTTTCTAGATCTAAACTGTGCGATAAAAGAAAACCTTGACCTCTAAAGGTCATACCGTGTGGTACCAGAATGAAAAAGTGTAGGAGTCTCGCCCTTTTTTATTTTATCTTATTGTAACTTTTACACACAAACACTCGTAGGGAGAGTGAGATTGAGGTAAAGAAGAGGAGAAAAAAAATCCACCTCTTTTATTTAAATTCGCCCTTATAAATCTTTGACATCATCTCCACCCAAAGTTTGATTTTTCAAAAGATGAATTAAGCTGCTAACACGTCCATTGAAACGTAAAGAACAATGAGTTGATGCCAGTTGTCTAACTTTAAAATTTTTTTTTAATATTAAAGGCTAATCGTACATATTTGAAATTTTAGAATAAGTTAATTTATGCCTTTATCTATCAGAAAAACAGTTTACTTTTGATATCTTTATTCACGTGTAATTGATTTTTTACAAGATAAATCAAGATGTTAACACGTCCATTGGAACGATGATTTGATAAAAGTTGGCTAACTTTGGGAATTTTTTAAATTTTAACGGCTAATTGTAGAAAGTTGAAATTTGGAGTAAAGTTAGCTTATACTTTAATGTTTTTCATTAAAAATTTTTGTTTTGATATCTTTAATCATTTCCGAATAACTGAAAGAAACTTTATCACGTATCGTCTACTGTTATAAGTTCATATAATTAGCATTAATACAAAAATACTTTTATCCTACTGTATGATTTGATACTTAATAGTAATAGTTGAATTATTATAATGGAATAATAGAAGATTTTTGAAGAAATTATTAACAATAACTAGTTTATAAAAGAAACAATTTATTAATATAAAATACTTTATCCTTCATATTGCTCTTCTTCGTCACATGCTACAAAATATAATTTTATATTACACTTATTACTCTGAAATGTTTCTTCATTAAATATTTCTCCTCAAAACTGTATGTATTTTTTAAATAATTACTGAAATTTTTCTTAAATTTATCACCCATAAAGTACAAACTTTCAAATAATAATAATAAAAAATAATAACTTAAACTATACAAAATAAGAGATAAATTTAAACAGAAAGAAGTTTTTTTGGGGGTATTTTAGTAATTCCCAAAGTGATTCAATAAGAAAACAAGGTTTTTATAAACATCTATTTATTCATATTCACATATTTTTCAAAGAAAGAATAAATTTAAGTGGATGTGTTTACTATCTTCTATAATAAACTTTTGTTTTTTTTTTATAATAAGAAAAAGTGCAATAAACCGAAAAAATTCTAACAAATTGAACAGAGAATAGGTTACTTGAAGCGAGGAATGAATCAAAACAGCGGATATTAAACTTATTTTTTAAAATTTCCACACCGAATCAAAAAATTTTGCTACATAATTAGTAAAAATTCAAGTATTTTTTTTTAATATTTATACAATAATAAATGTAATTTTTGCAAACTCCTGCTGACACTTCAAGAATTAAGAACTTTAATTCTAAATTTTATATTTAATTCACGAGTTTGTGGTAAAGTTTCTTCTTGTCTGAAGTCTTGCCAGAGAATTAAGGTGACAGTTTGTAAAATAAGAATTTATATGTTGTTTATATATATATATAAATTCTTCGAATTTTTACTTTATTTTTGTTTGTATATCTCTATATAAACTATTAATAGTGTAAGGAAAGACTTTAAAGAAAAAGAGATAATGACTTTTGTAGAAGAAGTATAACACTTCAAATATTGCATTCTCTGTTGAAAAGTTAAAAATAAAACAAAATAAAAATGTTTATCTCTAAAACTTCAGCTTTTCTAAAGTTGAACTTTTGATGGATAAACATATTTTTATTTTTATTTTTTCCTTCTTCTTCTTCTTCTTCTTCTTAAAAATTGCATTTTCGTTCCGAACTTTCCACTCTAACTTACTCTTATATGTTTTACTTTTATCACTACTTATAACTAATTTTATTTTTATAAATATAGAATTAAAATAAATTTTAATTAAAGTATAATTTTACAATTTGCATAAATTAATATAGAAAAGCTTCAAAACTACATAGAGTCTTCCTATATAGTGCCACCCGCTTATAGCGTAATAGTATCAGTGAATTTTAAATTGTAAACGATCAAATTACGTGTAGATCGTATTCGTGATACCTCAGTCTAGTGTTTTTAGTGGATAAAGGCTTAAAACCACCTCAGTTTATAGTCACACCCGATTTAGCGCTGTTTTTAATAAGCCAAAACGATGTTAAATGAACGTTTGACTGTATACTATTTTAAAAAATAATAATTAATTAATTCCTGTGCGTATAAATTTAAAATTTCAACAAAGAACAAGAACTTTAGTTGAAGAATCTGCTTTAAAATAATCTTACTTAGAAACTAAATTGGATTTTTAGAAAAAAAGGGACTTAAGTAATTAACTTAATTAGTTTAATCTAATTAGCATTAAGTAAAATAAAAGCATTTTAATGAATACAGAGTTTATACACGGCTATCATTAACAAAAAGTAAGGGAGAAAAACCTATGTATATACACGTTTTGCCTCCATACAAACTGGAGAATAAAGAAAACAAAACTTGTAAGAATTAAGTGTATAATAATAAGAGAAGGTAAGGATAAGTTTAACTGAGAAAAAATTCAATAAAAGGAGAAGAGAGAGAAAGGTTTACTTAATAGAAGTTGCAGCAGCCAACTATTGTAATAAGGTATAAAAAAAAAAATATTCAGATATCCATATGTAACATCCAATATGGTGCAGTCAGGCATAACATTAGTTAGTGTAAGAAGTGTTATCTTGTATGCAATAAAATATATATTTATTCAACCTGAATTTTATTCAGCTTTTTTTGTAAATTGCAGACTTTCTTTTAAAGTCAGGATTTGCTGAGGTAATGTTTGCTAAAGTTTTATCCACACAGACACACACACACACACACACAGTTTGAATGTTGGTTAAAAAAAAGGAATAAAAAAACAAAAAAATAAAGAAATTTTTTTATGCTGTATTTGCTTTCATGGATAAAATTACCATAAATAAATATAGGAAAAGAAGAAAAATTTAAGACTTTTTATTTTTATTTTTTTATGTTTTATTTGACAATTAGAAAGTTGAAACATCCGAAAATTTGCATTTGTTATTTAAAATTTTTCTCTTTTATTTAATAAGTTATGTGTTAAGTCTAGATTTTTATATATATTAAAATTATTATTTAAGATTTATACATCTTACAATGCTCTACTACCAAAGAAGAATCCAAGAATAAATCTTTCAGACATGATTTTTAATTTGTATAATAAAATAAACGATATATAAAGGTTTTATTCCTTTAATAATTGCTATAAAATAACTAAATTAAACGTAAAATAATTGAAAATAATTAAAATATAAACATTATTTTAGAGGAATAATGAAGTTTCTTAGAGGGATGCACATACACTACTTTATAGCTCATATGTACTGCACATTAATACACTATACTACTAGGCTATAATATCTAGTAAAATTTAGTAATTTTAAGTTAAATTTAGAATATTATACATTGAAAATAGAATTAAAGATTTATATAACTCTATGGAGTGAAAACCTTAACTTTAGTGTTATCATCTTACTTTATGAATGAAAGATCTTATCTTTACAGTTAATTTTAATAAATTTTTATTATAATATATTAAGAAATACATTATATATCCTTACACCACTGTAGTAATAAAATTATACATGAATATCTTGCAGATTTGATAGATTAAACTGCAGTAAACTGTTAGTAATTATTTTATAAAAAATGCATGTAGAAGGATGCATACGAGTTAAAAAATGATAATAAAATTTAGTAAAATAAATTTTCGAAAGAAGATATTTCAATTTTAAAAGATTACAAACGTTTAATAGAGAGAAAGAGGGATAAGAGAGAAAGCAGAAGCTGTCACACTTTATTTGTGTTATTGCTTATAGATACAATGTAGAAGGAGGCTTGTATCTTTAACAGTTAACAAATATCTGTATATAAAAGTGAAAGATATTATTACGAAACATTCGTTTCATTAATGAGAAATTATAAGCAATCATTCCAAAGGGATTGGCTCTAAATGCACTTTGCTATAACTCAACTCTGATACAGTAACAAATCATTAGTAACTTAATGGTTTATCTTTGCTCATTCGTAAATTTGTTTAAGAATTTATTATCCTGTAAATAATGATGTAGTCTATGTTAATAGCAGCTTTATTATTGTAATGTTTGTACTCAAATATTAATTTCTACTAAATAATAATTCATCTTTTGAATTAAATCCTGTTAAAATTTTCCTCCTTTCGACGTCAATGGAATTAAGTTGCGAATTACGCAGATGTTTATCGTAGTATTCCTTGAGAAAGATCGATTATTTTCCCCGCTTCTTGTTTTTTTTATTAAGATATAAATTTTTATTTTCAAACTAGAAAATGAGAATTTTACAAAAATAACATTCATTATATAAATATTAGCGTTTATCCAATACAATAAATCGATTTTTGTTTTTCATTTTACTCCAGATGGGAACCAAAACCACATTCTATGTAAAAATATGTGAAACTTGTTTACATTACCGACTAGCTATGTTATTACAATACTAACTTACTATTATATCTACATAATAAATAAGCTAATTATGTTATAAGTAAATTATTTATGCCACTAAATACTGAATAAAATACGCGTATCGCATACATAACCTATCCGATGCTAACTAGCTGTATTATAAATTTACCTACTACCATAATTTATTATTATAGTATTATCTAGCTATTTCATAGATTATATTAAGTCCTAATGCTAATAAATTATCTATATTGTGGACATTTATCTATCTATGCTAGCTGGAAACCAAGTAACTACATCTTACTGAAGACATACCAAATGATTATTGGCTGTAAGAGATTAGTGCATAACAGCGTTTTTAATTAAATCGCACTCAAAATGAAGGATTTGAGAAAAGAAAATAATAGATATTTTTCAATAAATACAAGATTTTTAATATTAAACAGCAAATTTGGCGCTTAAAACATGTATTAAACATGTATTAATCCAGGAGGATTAAAGAGTGAAAGCTCTTGGATGATGCTTGGAGACGAGCATAAGATCACGTTTATGTAAACTGATTAATAATTTCAAAAGCGGGAAGATAATTTTATAAATATCTTGCAAAAATGAATTTAAAAAATACTAATAATAATTTAATTTCTAATATTGTACACAGATCACACATCCGTCATCATTTCAACATGGTGGTAGCTTTAATCGATTTGTGAAGATTGCGGAGGGTTAGTTATACAGTGTGTGTCTTCAGTCACGCTACAAAGCCAAAGTACATCGAACGATAAAGTTGTAAAACCTTGTCACGAAACTGACCAAACTAATGGTCTCCGACACGATACGANTACTATATATATATATATATATATATATATATATCACAGTGGTTCGTAAATTCAATCATTGAAGTTGTATTCCCGCTGGATGTACGCTTTTCCCTCTTTTTGAATCTACTATGTAATAATTCAATTTTAGATGCGTTCAAAAGTGAACTGGGGCTTTTCTGTCGTCCTCTGCTTTACCTGATTCAACTTTCTACTATTAAATACGTTTCCTAGACAAGAAAATCGAATCATGTGTGATCGGAAGTAACCTTTTGCCATCGTGTACCTGTTTTAAGAATGTAAACAAATCGACTTCTACCAGCAAAATGTCAGTTCTTCTCTCTGAAATTCTTAAAAATTAGTCAGAAAATAATGTTTAAAGGATACAAATACATCTTAAATATAGTTTAGTTTGTTACTTCTGAAGTAAATTACACAAATAAGAATTTATAGGAGTAGGTGACGTGTTTATCTGAACTCTCATTATGTACGAAAAAAATATACTGCATTATTTATATATATAAAGTAATATATATTTAATAACGAATTAAAAAAGATTCTTTAAAGTTTAAAATTTTCTAAAATTTATATAAAAAGAAGAAAGTTAAACTACGTTTAAAGTGTGAACAGGAAAGTTAAGGTTATATATTCTTAGACAAACTGAAGCAAGTGATGCGTGTAACCACATAGAAGATGTAAGAAAGCCTTTCATACCATCTTCTCTAAAGATAAGGCTTATAACGTTACGTAATAAAAACACAGGCATTTAGTATCACGTCTCGGATACAGAACGAATCCAATAAGTGAGTGCGATAAATCAGCAAAGCATTAGGGGGCTAGTCGCAATCCTGTGGACATATTTCAAGAAGCCACAAAAGAATCGCTGACACTAACTGCACCTTGAATGCACCGAGGACATTTCATCTCGGAGCTGTTGCCAAAATTAAGGGTCTGGAACCGTAGCTAAAAGGGAAGTGGGCCTCTCCCGTTGGGGACCATAAAGTTCATTCGTTCAATTTTCCTACTACGTTGCTTGAACGATTTTTTCCCTTCTTATATATAAATATATTTTTTTTTTCTCCCTTGTTCTTATTCTTCTTCCTTTCTTTGTATTTCTAGATATGTATGATCGTCGTGGGTTATATATATATATATATATTTTGTTTCCTTGGGAATTTAACAAAACATCAGTGTTTGTTCTATTTAAAGTGTAATCTGAGATACAAGGATTTTAGTAAACTGTTTATCGAAATCTTTTTTTGAATTTTTAACAGGATATAATGCTTAGTATGCGCCTACATAGAATAATACATAGGAATATTTCAGCAAAAATATTCATAAATAAAATATTTAAGCTAGTTAAAATTTATTATAAATAATTTTGCATTTTCATAAATTAAATTATAAATTACTTCATTAACTATATGAATTTTAATTTTTAAACTGTTTGTCTAGTTTTATATGATTATATAAGTAATTTAATTTTCTTAACTTACTATAAGATTGAAAATACTAAAATCTTAATAAAAATTAAATGATTTTTCTTCATTTATAATATAGAATTTAAATATTTTATATTGTTTTTAACGATAAAACTTATGTAAATAATTAAATTTAATGTACTTCCTTTTATACGTAGCATGTTAAATTAACGTTGTTTACATACGAAAAAAATTAAATGTTTATATATTTTGTGAAATTATTCATTTTTAAATAATTCAATATAAAGTTATATTAATTTTGTATATATATATTTTCTATATTTAAG